>NC_134695.1:35605622-35868122 GCF_050947455.1 Rhinoderma darwinii
CGTGGATAGGTCATCAGTATGAAAAGCCAGTCCGTGCCCGGACAACCCCTTTAATGTATGGACCTGGGCCTTCATGTCTGAATTTTTGTATTTCTATAGGGGCTGGAGATGGCTGCAGAAGCGAGGAGCAAAGATGTCTCATCAGGAGAAGTCACCATAACGATCTGTGTCAGATGGAGAAGAAAAGAGAATGACTCCCATCAGAGAAGACATCACTTGTGAGTCACTGAATCTATAGAGGATCTGTTCATATCTGTGCTATGATTAGTTGCTATGGGCAAAAAAAAAACTGTTTTTCTATTAGACATTTTTTATGAATCTCTCCAATTATGTCTCAAGGTTTGGTAACATTAGACTTCTTCATTTATACATACAGTACAACATATCATTTAGAAGTTGTATGGTACTATTATTTGGGCATTCCATGGAAATATTGTTTGGGCACTACAAAGGATGCATGGTGGTGGTACTAAACAAAAAAACAAAGTGTCATCTAACATTCGAAGATGGTGTAAAGATGAACCAATAATTTTTCAGATGGATGATGATGGGAGTCTTAAAGTACCTTAATAGAACATTTGTGTGCCTTTCAGTAGAAAAACCACCAACGCTGTTGTCTGTTCTTGTGGGGTAGTAACTATTTTTTGTGAAGTGACAGCCCAAAGATAAAGCTTTTCATTCTCAACGATCCATTTCCATAGACTATCTACACCCCGCTGTAGATAGTGCCACACAGCCCCCCTTGTAGATAGTGCCACACAGCCCCCCTTGTAGATAGTGGCACACAGCACCCTTATGGACAGTGGCACACAGCACCCTTGTAGATAGTGGCACACAGCTTCCCCTGAATAAAGTGCCATAGTGCCCCTTGTAGATTGTGCCAGATTAACCCCTTATAGATAGTGCCACCCCCCTGTAGATAGTGCAACACACCAATTATATCGCCAAACAAATGATCCCTAGAGGTCTCCGACTCAGGACAAATCCTACATTTAATTACTCCAAGGAATTCAACACAGAATGGAATTTGATATTAACGGAGTGCTCCTTAAAATTAATGCAGCTCATAACCAAACAAGAAGAGGTTAAACTACTAGAACAAGAGTCGGATATCTCTATACTGAGGACACAATTGAATGCTTCCTCCAGCTCACCTGACTTTGCAACATTGGAACAACGCACCTCCCTATACATGGAAAAATTTAATAAATCCATTGCCGAAACCAAGAAAAACAAGTACCAGCGAGACTTACGAGATTATGCTGACAAAGAGGTCTATGACTGGAACAAAAGGGACAGAGCACGCAATAGAATTAAACCTATTTTGAAAAAAGGCAGACAAAGGAGGAGACCGGGAGGTAGTCTGAACAGAGTCAGTTTTAGCTCCACAGAGCCAGACTCGATGGATGGAGAAAACGAAGGATCAGATAGTGACAACTCAAGAACTAGACACTCCCAAGGCTACAGGCCAGACAGTAATTATAATAAGTCAAAAAACGGGGGAGGAGAGGCGGCAGGAAGCATAACTCAAATAGACCCAGAACAAGGTCGCCGCCTACGTAACTGCAGGAACTAGTACCCAGCATAAATGTGATCAACCTTCCCTCATTCAAACTTACCCCAGCACAAATTAAAGTGTTATCCTTGGGTCTCAATTTTGCCCCGAGTGGAAATTTTGACACATTTGATACATTGTTGGACGTTAATAGATTCGTATGGAATTTAACAGTAAAGATACATTTTTTTAATTTACAATCTGTGATAAACAGCTCTGAGGACATCAATCCAAGTAAACCAAATATGAACATTCAAGACCATAGGTCTCTGTCATTCCAGGAACACAGAACCCTGAAGTGCCTGGAGAGCTTGAACTCAGAAGCACCCATACAAAATACCAGTTTATCTATGGATTTTGCCACAACGAATCCGAATTTCTACCCCATCGCATCATGAACTGAATCGATGGATAGATTCCAGTGGGCGATAGAGAGAGACCTTCAATATCTTTCTGATGTTTCTAGACAACGAAAAGGGGACTCTAACAATTCTAAACAGTTCAACGCCGCCATAAAGTCCTTACAAAATAACAAGGACATAATTATTAAAATGTCAGATAAAGGCGGTAGTATAACTGTAATGAACAAAGATATGTATAAAGCACAAATCTTGAATTTATTGTCAGATACAGATACATATAAACGCCTAGACCGTAATCCAACAATAACCTTTCAAACGAAGCGAAATAAATTGGTAAATGACTGTTTAGTAGGTGGTTTACTAACAAAAAACCAATCAAACTATATCCTCATTGAATTTCCTATAACCCCAATCATGCATGCCCTCCCTAAAACCCACAAGGGCATCAACCCTCCACCTATGCGACCGATAGTGTCAGGGATAGGATCTCTTACGGGGAGGTTATCAGAATGGCTTGATTCTCTCCTACAGCCCCTTGTGCTGAGAACCCCATGTCATTTACGTGACACACGAGACGTTTTACGTTCATTCCATGATAAAATGTGACATCAAAAGTATTCCTGGCTTAGTTGCGATGTTATCTCACTCTACACAAGTATCCCACATGATGTAGCATTCAGAGCTTTAGGTCACCATCTCGCTATATATAGCACCTATAGCCATGAGTTACAGTTATACATATCAGAGGTTCTCATGCTCCTTATGTCACATAATTTTTTTCAATTTGATGGCTTATTTTATTTACAACTAAGGGGAGTGTCAATGGGGGCAAAGTTCTCACCCTCATTGGCTAACCTCATGATGGCATGGTGGGTGGAACGCACTATTTTTTCCATTAGTAATCCATTTGGGATTTGGGAGAAAGTTAACACCCCAACTCGAGGGGGGAATATAAAACATAAAATTCTAGCAAGGGAAGCCTATTGGATATTTACACTCAAGACTAGGTTCCCTAAGGGTCTCAACCTTAGAAAATAATTAATGTTTCATTACTAGTCATGGACTATTGAATACGGCAGTTTTCCTTTAGAATATTGTCATTGGCATAGTCGAAATTGCTAAATATAGTCATTCAATACCCATACTTATCTATTAACCATCTGAATACAACTAGTTTTTCTGTACACGAACAGTTCTGACTCCGGTTATAAAAGAATTAATATCCAATTGAATTCTAACATAAAATTCCCTTATTTCCTCCCTATCACCAATAGACATCATCTATTTATTATTTATTTACTAGTGACTGAATATTTGCATTAATAATCTAACATTTTCTAAGAATAACAATGTTTGTTCCAGCCAATGTATTTTTTTTAATTTGGTTAAATTGTAATTTATAATCTTATATTTTCTAGCGTTATATCTATTTTTAGTATCATGATGTGAGCATTACCTTTGTCGATGTTTGTATCCGGCCATCATATATAGACATAAATCTAGTTTATTCCAAAACCTCAGGAGTATTAAAACAATAGTAATTACTAAATATTATATATTTCTCAAACACACAACTAGTGTAAATCACTTCCCTCATACTCGTCACTGTCGCATATCCGGGTTGCTGATATGGCTCCCTGAGATCTGTTTGCGTTAGAGCATAATTATGTTGGACCGCAATCAATTACACCTGCTGATGACCGGATATAAACCTCGATTCAGTATCATTTTGTTAGCAACAAGCCATGAGGAAGGATGTCGTATACGTCTGAAACGCGTAGGCATTATCAAATTTGTTTATCCTTACATCCGGGAGTCATCTCCTTTTAAAAGAGGTTGGAATAAAATTGGAACAACGTTCCATTTTAACTTTACTGCGCTGGATCATCTGTGTCTTTTTTCTTAGTGCCACACACTCCCTGTAAATAGTGCCACACAGCCACCTTGCAGATAGTGCCCCCCCAAACAAATACCAGAACTCTTACTCATCTAGCCTCGTTCCCACGATGAACCGAGCTGCTGTGCAGGCCTCCTCAGCCATATTAGGCCTGCAGCCTATGAAATTCATATCTGAAGAGGAGAAGGTCATATTAAGTTCCTCAACCAAAGTAAGTAAATTGCTTAGTTTGCTAGGGACATTTTTTAGTAACTAGCCATTGTAAATTTGACAGAATTTTTTACAAACGTCTGTAAAATCTCTTTCTCTGTTTCCATTGAAACCTGACCCCTCCTGGCTTTATTTATCCCTAACCACCCCAGACCCTCTATAAATCTATTACAGGTGATCTCAGTAAAAATATTTTTTAAACCTATGGAAATAAGAATGGAAGTGGCAGTCCAGAAAATAACTTGTGTCTATTAAACAATGTTTATATGCTAAAAATTAGCATTCATGTTTTTTAGAACTCACAATTGCAGTTATGTGTGATGCTTTCTTCTCCAAATGATGACCTTCTGCCTCTATCTGTCTCTATCTGTCAATCAAATTATAGAACTTCCATTCCCTGCAACTATCTAGTCTTCTTTCAGACCTACAGTAACTGTCGTGATCATAGACAATAATTCAAATAGTGGCCAATGAGAGAGCAGGGCAGGGAGGTTCCACCATGAAGCAAGAAGAAATTAAAGGGGTATCCGAGTTGTTAATTTTTTTTACAAACGGCTGCAAACGCTCTAAGGTAAAAAAAACTATAAGTACTCACCTATTCTTTCCCCGGCGATCTAGCTCTGATCCTCTGGTGGTCCTTGCGGGCAGAATAGGTGACTATGGATTGTTATTTTTTCATTTTAGGACATTTGCAGCCATTTGTAAAAAAATGTGAACAACTCAGATAACCCCTTTAATAAAGATAGCTTCCTGTTTTGGGCCAAGGTGGTTATGTACATAGAGCAGGGGGGCTTTGGTAACTTAATAAAGGGTACCCTTCGTGGTAGAGTTTGGCTCTATCCCTCACTATATATTAAAACTTAGCATGACAGTATTCACCACAAAGTTTCAATATCAAAGGAAATTCCATGATTTGTTTTAAAAATTCTTAATTCTGGAGATGGTTACAAAGCCTTTGGAACGCTATCAAGCCATTATCTCTAAAGGACTTGGAGCAGTGGTGGTGAGTCTTCCCATGAGTTGCTTGGCTGGTCACATCTATTGCGGAGGCGCACCGATAACTCATCCAGAAATTCATAAAACATCCCAATAGAAAATCCGAAGAACTGCAAGCCTCACTAGCCTTAGCTGAGGTCATTGTTCTTCAGTTACAATAGGAAAGAGATTGGGAAGGAATTTGGATTCATGGGAGAATAATAGGTGGAAACCACATCTATCCGAGTGTGACATAAATCTTTATCTCACGTGGGTGATCCCGAACCTTTAAAATAATATTCTATTACCAGATTAATGGAACATTTTACATATCCTATTTGCACTGCTGTAAGGCGTTTCATAGATATATCATACCAAAATTCAAACATGGAGCTGTAATGGGGATGTTGTGCTGTCTTAGGACAACTTGCCATTAATAAATGAACTATCAATTCTGAAGTATACTACAAAATAAAGGAAATATGCCATCATTTATTTAAACTAAGCCACCAGCCAAAGCGTACGACTGCACCTGCTAAAACATCTCTCTGATCTCCCATTCGGATTAGGGTATGTTCACACGGCTTATTTTTGGCCAAAAAAACGGCCGAAAAATCTGAAGCAGTACGCCTCTAAACATCTGCCCATTGATTTCAATGGGAAAAACGGCGTTCTGTTCCGACGGGGCATTTTTTTAAGTGGCTGTTTTGAAAAACGGCCACGTAAAAAAACGCCCGCAAAAAAGAAGTGCATGTCACTTCCTGAGCCGTTTTTGGAGTCGTTTTTCATTGATTCTATAGAAAAACAGCTCCAAAAACGGCCGTAAAAAACACAGCGAAAAACACAAGTTTGAATAAAAACGTCTGAAAATCAGGAGCTGTTTTCCCTTGAAAACAGCTCCATATTTTCAGACGTTTTTTGCTAAGCGTGCGAACATACCCATAGGGTTAGTTACATGCTGCATGCAAATTAGGTCACCTGAGGCCTCTCGGCATTTCATACAGCATTTAAAAAAATTATGGGTTAAGTAAGTTTTCCCTCGGGCGTAGTTTTCACTGTATGTGAGTCTTTTGACATCTCGGATAGAGCAGGTGATACTCACCTCCAGAGAGCAGAGAACACTGGAGCAGGAAGAAGGATTTCTCTTCTCCCTTTCTCTCTTTGAAAAAAAGAGCGGTTGCAACGCACAGGTAGAGAAGTAGTGGAAAGTGACTGCGTGCCTCACATCAATTATTCCTACGGGAATTACGGAAACAGCCGAGCCTGCTTGCTGCAATTTGGTGATAGGTGCTATGGATATGTTATAGATGTCTTACATGGAAGCAACCCTTCAAGGATGAAGATATTTTTTTTTATTTTTTTTTAGTAACCGCATTTCGAGAGCCATAACTTTTGTATTTTTATGTCAATGTAGCTGTATGAGGGCATGTTTTTTGTGGTGATTTGCAATTTTTTATATATACAAAACTGCTACCAGCAGATAAACCCTTCTAACCCAACTATCATGAATTGATAAATGAAATAACTTTATTACGCTTTATTAAGCAAAAGACTAACCACATATATGTATTTAAAATTTATACATGTCCTCCGTTTGCGCATTTTCCAATTTGAGCTCAATACCCCTCAATAAATTCCATGAGAGGTGTAGTTTCCTAAATGGTGTTTTCTTGGGAGTGTTTCCACTGTTTTGGCCCCACAAGACCTCTTCAAACCTGCTATGGTGCCTAAAATATATTATAATAAATAGAAGTCCCGAAAAATCCACTTTGCTTCTGAGGCCTATGTTTCAGTGCAGTCGCACACTAGGGCCCCATGTGGTATATCTTTAAAAACTGCAGAATGTGGGAAATAAATATTGAGTTGCGTTTCTCTGGTAAAACCTTCTGTATTTACCGAAAAAAAATGGAGTAAAATAAAATTTCTGCAAAAAAATAAATAAATTTGTACATTTCACCTCCAGGTGGCTTTAATTACTGTGAAACGACTAACGGGGTAAAAAAAAAACATTCTAAATGCTGTTTTGAATACTTTGAGGGGTGCAGTTATTAAAAAGGGGCAAATTTATAGGGGGTTCTAAAATATAGGGTCCTCAAAGCCACTGCAGAACTGAACTAGTTCCTAAAAAAAATAAGATTTGGAAATTTTCTTGAAAATGTGGGAAATTGCTGCTAAAGTTATAAGCCTTGTAACTAGCAATAAGGGGTGCTGAGGTAGCACTCACACCCGGACCCTGGAGCCTGAGTGGGCCCAAAAGCCCCACAGGCGCATAAGAAAACATCAGTATTATAAATGATATATGGTATTTGGGGGCCCTGTTATAAATTTTTCATTCGGGCCCAGGAGTTTCAAGTTACGCCTCTAAAAGGACTATGCCAAAATACAGTAGACATATGGTAAATGTTAAAGAAGCACTCCCATGAAAATTTGTATTGCTTTGCCCGTTTGTAAGTCTCTTAGACTTACATAGAGAAACTGGCTTCCGGTCCACACATAAGATGCTGTGTGAATCAGTCATCCAGAGTAGAGAACACGTGAACACATGGGGGAGCCGAATGGAGCCTGTGTTTTGAATACTAGATGCTCAGTTCAAGATGCCCATTACAAACGTGCAAAGCAAGAAAAAAAATTATTTGAGTGCTTCATTAACTAGTAACTATTTTGTGTGGTATTACTATGTGTCTTACAAGCAGATAAATTTAAATTTAGAAAAATGCTAATTTTTGCACATTTTCTCAAAATGTTGGTGTTTTTCCACAAATAAACACTGACCAAATGGATTGACAATATTTTACCACTAACATAAAGTACAATGTGTCATGAGAAAACAATCTCAGAATCTATTAAAAACATAAAAGCATTCCGAAGTTATTACCACATAAAGGGATACATGTCAAATCTGAAAAAATGGCCTGGTCCATAAGGCCAAAACAGACTTTGCCCTTAAGAGGCTAAAGATGTTTTCCAACAGTTTAAAAAAAAAAAAAGTAGAATGTAGAATGCCTTAAGGCTTCCTTCACACACACACTTTTTGTACAGTGTTTATTTAGCTGGAAAAAAGCATAGAAAAGTTTTTGGGAAATTGGTACATGCATTTTCTTATGGCTTTTTTTGTGCCATTTTTGCTAATAGTGTGTTAGCTACGTATTTTATAGGTGGCGTTTTTCACTTTGCTAATCATGTTTCAAAGATCATGTGATGCAAAGATTCCTTTTTTGCAACACATGATATATTCTGAAAAACGGCATAAAAAAAGCCATAAAAAAAAACCGCAACACGCATTGAGACTTGTGCTTTCTTCAAGAGGCACAAAAAAACATTTGTAGGTCTTTGTGAGAAAACACCACTAAATGCTGGAAAAAACACCACAGCCAGCCGTGCTTCCATTCTGCTTCCATTCTGCACCCCGTCACATGTTGTCTATTCTGACATCACCGCTGTGACGAATAATTGGCTTCCATACTCACGTATAATATACGGAATGTCACCAGTGCGACCTACTGAACATAGACCCATGGGAGTGGCAGGGGATCTAAAAGGTGAATATGTGACAGTTATTTTTCTTGATTTGCAGTTTTTTTTTTTTTTTTAACTGTCAGAAAACACCTTCAAAATGCCCTAGTTCACAGATTTCCAGAAGTTCTGTGGTCAAGAAGAAGTTAAGTTTTATTCTAAGAAAAAGACAATATATAAACTCTATAAACTCAGTCTGATGGTTAAAGGCTGCAAGTAATGAAAGGACAGTCGTAGAACAGACTCGTAGACTGTGATTGCATAGTTGGTCCTAATAAAGAGCATTGGCTTGTGGAGGAAGAAGGCAATGACATGGTTTCTGGTTTGGGCAAGTATGTAAATCCCAATAAGAGTACCTCTTTCCCAAATTACCAGCTGATAATGTTCTGTTAGCTTAACACTGTACTTAACCATCATCTGGAATGTGTTAGCGGTAGCCACCAAGGCCCACCCAAGGACCAGGAGCAGCCAGCTCAGACTAGATGACACCTATTGACTACAAGTTTCCATGTTTCTCTGTCCAAACACTAAGTGCCAACAGCTGTGGGTTTAACCGCGTCTTAGACTTCTACCCTCTACAAGTAACATCTTCCTATGGTCAGCAGACCTGTACTTTAACAGGGATCCATTTTATTTTTCGTAGCTGTTAGGAATCTGGAATCCATGTGTGAGTAATGAAGGGTTATTTTCACATCAGCTGAGAAATGAAGGTCAGGGCAGGGCAGGATGTCGGAGGACAGCTGTGACCGGCTTGTCACTTCAGTGCAATATACCCACAAGTAGTCGTACACATCAGAAATACTTCCATATTTACTTTGTAACGACAGTGGCCATTTATGATTGTTATATTACATCGTTGTTGATCGGACATTAACAGTATAAAAACCAAACCAAAAGTGTCGGTATGTTCCAAAAAGGAATATACTTAGAACCATGGAAATAGTTGCAATGAGTCAGATGCTGATTCATTTTTGAATATATATGATTCACTGTAATAAACTAAACTATGCTTATATCTGATTTATTTGCAGAGGAATAACACAATATACATACATACAGAAGAGCCTACAGGTTACAGCAAAACAAGAGTGCAATATACTGACTGTAGAAAACATCTTCAGTATATAATATTATTAGGAAAAGGCTTGACTTCAATTTACCTGCAAATTACTCATGAGTAAAAGATTCGCTGGTGACCTTGTGACTGTCACATAGTTTCCAATAGTGCTGAAAACATTGCAATAGTTTCAAGGTCATGCACGTTTTTTTTTTCCCATTGGCAATAATTGAAGATGACATCAGCGCGGGTTGCTCCCTGTGCAGGAGCGATGCTGCAGTGGCAGTGGCCGCCATGTGGTGCTGCAACCGATAGAGTAGGGACCCACTTTTATGAGGTCGCCGTGAAGTGGCAAGTGGGCTTGTATACAATTTGATCAAAATGTTAACAAAGAACCTCATGTTCATGTTTATAAATTTTGCCTAGCCGCTATAGATCAAAGTATATATTGTGGATGTGCGGTCCATGTCCAATCTCTCACTAAGCGGAATAATTAAAGTAGCATTGCATTTTGCAACTTTTAGTCGCCACGTAGACCCAGCCTAAAACTAAATCTGCCGCTAGTCACATTTTGTATCTTCAAGACCTTGTCACACTAATTCCAACAATTCATCTAAACCTATACACATGTCAAAATCAACTATAGACATACAACCCACAATTACTAATTCATAATCCTGTCATTCCTGAGGGCTGAATAGTCACATGTGCCCTGTGCCCTCCTAATCAACATTTGGACATCTGGGGATTACAGCGTGCTGGCAACTTTAAATGGTAATAAATACAAGGAACTTTATAGTATGGGCAGAATTACCACTTCCGTGATATTTTTCACTGTATGATAATACAACCATATCATGTAATCCGTTTAATGTATGGGAAGCTTGCATGCACAGGTTTAGAATATAGGGTCACTGTGTACCTTTTTGCCTAGAGCACCAAGATATTTTGTCAAGCGACTGGCTGAAATAGTACAGTACATGTAAACATATATTTATTTATGCGCTATTAATTCAGATATTTGTGAAGCGAGCACTGTTGTATGTGACCGTGCATTGTTATCCTTCCAGCTCCAAGAGAAAAAGCTCAAAATAGAAACTTTACTTATTTTTGGTTTTCTTCAAACTAGTATTTAAGGCTTATTCCCATCTTTTTTTTTAACAATAATTGTTATCATTTTTTTTTAGAAATCATAACTATACAGACATTATAGAAAAGAAAAAAAAAGAAGAAAGTAACAGTTATGCCGAGATACAAGAATAAATTGAAATGAATAGATAAATAGGCTTAGGTATGCCGATGCTCCAGCAGGCCCACAGGCTAGAGTATAGATATAGTTAATCATTAATCATTAAGTGCAGAAGTATCTAGAAATCGACAACATATAGTTTGTGTCCTTAAAAATTCTGGATTCCAAGGACCCCATCGTTTTTTAACTTTCTCATAAGCTGTGGTATACATTGCATATTGTAACTGCATTATATAAGCCAAATTAACCGAGGACCAAACCTCCAAAGAGGAGTTTTTGAGTCCTTCCAAGATCTAGCAATAGTACTCCTAGCAGCTAAGATATGTATGTAAAGCTACAGTTTGAATATGAGTGGGTAATTTATCTACATGTAGAAAACATAATGCCAATGCTGGAGACAAGGGTATAGAAGTCGACTTAAGTTTGTTTAGGGCATCAAAAACAATAGACCAAAATCGTATCAAAACAGGGCAAGACCACCATGCATGAAGATATGTGCCCTGGAGTCCGCAGCTTATTCCCATCTTATAAAGTAATGGCATCTGCCTAGGATCACTAAATGATGAATTGGGGCCCAACCAATGGACCCATCAATACTGAGAATGAAGGGGCTGCAGCGCTGTGTTCACTTGCACGGGGCTGTCACTTCTCTCCTAAACTAAAGTGAATACAGAACACTATTAACACTTAAACATGTTTACTAATAGTGTGGCCCCCACCACTACTTGGTGTTGCAACCATGCCATGCCAAACTCACCCTGTCTAAATATAAGTAGAATCAAACTCAACTACAGACTTCCCTCATTATAGTTGCTGCCTCCTATCACCTGCACTATTTGTAAATGTACTGTATATGGTACATATACTTACGTCTTCCCAATATGTGAGGCACAAAATCAGACACAGCTCAGGCAGGCTTAATGGCGACTGGCTTGCTTTAATTCTTGCCGCAGACAGGATCTTAGGCGCCCCTCCCTGATGTGGGGGTTGGTCTGGCAATAAGGCCTAGTAGGCTGCAAAATGGCTAGTTGCTACTTGCTATTAGTGGGCCGGCTCCTGCCCAAACCCAGCACTGCTCACACAAACGGACACAACTCATTGGGGAGCCTCCTGCCTACAACACACAGCTCGCTTTTCAGGACCTCTGCTACAGGCCCAGGTCACTCCAACTTCCACCCAACACTGAACAGCATTTGGCTCACCGCCATTCTACGCCTAAAGTGCAGACCCAACATGACGGCGCAGTTTAGCCACACTCCGGCATCCTGCAAAGAACAGCAAATGCAGCCAAATTGGCATTCAGGCTATTTGCCCCTTTGCCAACAATTTAAAGAGCCAGCCAGCCAATCACCAATCACCATGTTGCCTGTAAATAGAACCACAACATAACATTACAGTGCATAACACACGCAAACATTATTTGTTATGCTGAAATCTTTGTCGAAGATTGTCTCAATATGTATGAAATCATCCCTGGCTGAACCCTCTCCAGCTTCTCTCACAGGTACACTGCCTAAAGGGTCTTCAATTTCTAGGATTTCTAGATCAACGGCTAAAAAAAAATACAGTCAAAGGCAAATCAAACATACAGGGATTTGCTGGCCACATAAGTGCAATAGAATACAGTGACCGAACTGACCACTCTCTCTCTGGATACTCCACCTGAGGGGGGAAAACAGCAGACATTAGCGCATTGTTAAAGGCACAGTGCAATCGTTTTACAATGCTATAGAGGGCTCAAAATACAATAACATGTAAAGTAGCATAACGTCCCCTTTAAACTTGGAGATCTACTCCCCACATTTTACAATGAAATTGAAAAATATTTGCAAAATCAAGGAAAATAAAAAAATCATAAACTAGGGTACTTGGGTATAAGATACTTGCTCCTCTAGGGCCTCAGACATACATCAGAGCCATGTGCAGCTACAGTGAAGGAAATAAGTATTTGATCCCTTGCTGATTTTGTAAGTTTGCCCACTGTCAAAGTCATGAACAGTCTAGAATTTTTAGGCTAGGTTAATTTTACCAGTGAGGCATAGATTATATAAAAAAAAAAAAAAGAAAATCACATAGTCAAAATTATATATATTTATTTGCATTGTGCACAGAGAAATAAGTATTTGATCCCTTTGGCAAACAAGACTTAATACTTGGTGGCAAAACCCTTGTTGGCAAGCACAGCAGTCAGACATTTTTTGTAGTTGATGATGAGGTTTGCACACATGTTAGATGGAATTTTGGCCCACTCCTCTTTGCAGATCATCTGTAAATCATTAAGATTTCGAGGCTGTCACTCGGATCTTCAGCTCCCTCCATAAGTTTTCGATGGGATTAAGGTCTGGAGACTGGCTAGGCCACTCCATGACCTTAATGTGCTTCTTTTTGAGCCACTCCTTTGTTGCCTTGGCTGTATGTTTTGGGTCATTGTCGTGCTGGAAGACCCAGCCACGAGCCATTTTTAATGTCCTGGTGGAGGGAAGGAGGTTGTCACTCAGGATTTGACGGTACATGGCTCCATCCATTCTCCCATTGATGCGGTGAAGTAGTCCTGTGCCCTTAGCAGAGAAACACCCCCAAAACATAATGTTTACACCTCCATGCTTGATAGTGGGGACGGTGTTCTTTGGGTCATAGGCAGCATTTCTCTTCTTCCAAACACAGTGAGTTGAGTTAATGCCAAAGAGCTCAATTTTAGTCTCATCTGACCACAGCACCTTCTCCCAATCACTCTCAGAATCATCCAGATGTTCATTTGCAAACTTCAGACGGGCCTGTACATGTGCCTTCTTGAGCAGGGGGACCTTGCGGGCACTGCAGGATTTTAATCCATTACGGCGTAATGTGTTACCAATAGTTTTCTTGGTGACTGTGGTCCCAGCTGCCTTGAGATCATTAACAAGTTCCCCCCGTGTAGTTTTCGGCTGAGCTCTCACCTTCCTCAGGATCAAGGATACCCCACGAGGTGAGATTTTGCATGGAGCCCCTAATCGATGTCGATTGACAGTCATTTTGTATGTCTTCCATTTTCTGACTATTGCACCAACAGTTGTCTCCTTCTCACCCAGCGTCTTACTTATGGTTTTGTAGCCCATTCCAGCCTTGTGCAGGTCTATGATCTTGTCCCTGACATCCTTAGAAAGCTCTTTGGTCTTGCCCATGTTGTAGAGGTTAGAGTCAGACTGATTAATTGAGTCTGTGGACAGGAGTCTTTTATACAGGTGACCATGTAAGACAGCTGTCTTTAATGCAGGCATCAAGTTGAATTGGAGCGTGTAACTGGTCTGGAGGAGGCTGAACTCTTAATGGTTGGTAGGGGATCAAATACTTATTTCTCTGTGCCCAATGCAAATAAATATATATACTTTTGACCATGTGATTTTCAGTTTTTTTTTAAAATATAATCTATCTCTCACTGGTAAAATTAACCTAGCCTAAAAATTCTAGACTGTTCATGACTTTGACAGTGGGCAAACTTACAAAATCAGCAAGGGATCAAATACTTATTTCCTTCACTGTATATGGCACACTATGGAGCCATAGGGATTCTGTGTGCTGCCGTATGATGCTCTGTCAGGCTCCATATGACCTAAAAGTAATGTTTATAGGGGAGAATAGCTTTTTAGTATGGTATGCGATGGAATACAGAAAGTCGGATATGAGGCCTACGGAGGTACAGTAACCCCATGAACCATGTAATACGGCCATATGCATAGGGCCTTAGAGTTTTATAACCCATAGCAGTATATAATTGCACGCATCTTGTTAATGTCAGTAAAATGTATGAGTCTAAAAATAAAAATAAATATATATATTATTTTTATTTTATTACATTTTTGTTTTTTATGTTTACATTTTATTTAAACTGTGTACTGAGATACTATGTATATTTCTACTGCCAGAATAATTTCACACATTGCACCCGGCATGACAGTATAAACTTATTTGGCAGTGAAGGTGTTAAGCAGAGCAGAAAAAATGTTTTACTTTAACTCTAATGATAGTCAATTTAAGGTTCATAAAGGCAACCAATGAAAATGTTTGTAATGTGTCTTTTCATTATAAGTAACTACCACTTTAAGGAAAATTACCTCTACGGTATGTGGTAATAAGCGATTTAATTAGCAGAGGCCGTAATTCAGGCTTAGAAAAGACCGTCTGCTGAGATAGACAGTCTGACTTCTGGCTACAGCTATGTGGCAATAAGATGCATTACATAGACTTGTGCTCTTCCGGTGAGGCAGCAGAACTTATAGACAGTTACCTTGCAAAAAGCTGGACAAGAAAAAAAACATTCAACGCTGTATTTTTGCATGTAGTATTGTTAGATGAACATTTATCTATTTCTTTATAATTAATTATTCTAATGGGCTCTACACACCAAGAGACAGAAATGGCTACTGGTGGTGTGGACTCAATGTAGGCTTTTTTCATCTTGTGTAAATGTATTCATGCAAAGGGCATAGATATCACTGAGGCAGATCATGATGCTACTATGTCGCCCTTGGTTGGTCACATCCACTTTCCCACATTGTGTCAATAAACTGTGCCGGAGTCTCCTCTTCAAGAACTGCATTGTTAGAAAAGGGGTAGTGGAATTTTCCCAAAGGTCACTGAAAGGGGGTGGCACATTATGGCACCATCATTTCTGCTTCATAATCTACTGTATGAAAGCCACTGTCTAAAGGGCTGAAATAGTTTACAGCTCAGTTCATATGGATATCACTAGAGATGAGTGAATCGATTCTGCACGAAACAAATTCGTTACGAATATCACAAAAGTTTAAGATTTCAGCGAATTGTAAATTGCCGCCATTTTACAGATCAGAAGCGGACAAGAAAGGAGAGAAGGATCACATGACATGGCGAGCTTCCCCATAATGCTTTGCAGACAGCTCTCCCTCTAGCACAGTGAATTATGAGGGGTATATCGTGTGAGTTACTGATGACAGTCATATGAGTCGTAGCCACTATAAACAGCCAAAGCAGGAAATGCTGCTGCTTTGTGGGGGTACAGGTAGGAGAGAGAGGATGTCAGACAGGGAGTTAGAGAATAGAGATAGTAAAACATAGAATACAGATTGTTAATGGTGGATTAGTGTCAGTGAGTGTGTTTTACAGTGAGAAGAGATTAGAGAATGGATAGTTAGAATAGATTTAAAATAGATTGATAGAACGATTTTAGAGAGAGATATGAATCAGTCAGTGTCAGTGTGTTAGTTAGGCAGGCACAGGCAGCCATTGCTGCAGTTATACAGTTCAGAATTATTTCTTACATTAATTTGTGATTGTGAATGACCAATCTTTATCACATTATTCACAAATCTTGTTGTGAAATATTAATCCTGGTGCTGATAGCGTGAAGTTGTCTACCGATACAGATGTCACGAAGGTGACATCACTAATTAGCATATATCTAATAGCGCCACCAAAAATTTTCATATTATACTTCAGTCTGTGTCTAACTGCCAATTTTTTTTACAATAAATAGATTTTAATTTAAATATAATCCTGGTGCCGATAAGCGTGCCGCTACCTGCTGATACAGATGTCATGGACAAGAAATCACTCATTGTTTTGCATATATCTAACAGTACCACCAAAAATTTTCATATTTTCCTGCGTCAATCACTTATACAGTGGCAGCGCCATCATGCTTCAGTCTGTGTCCAAGTGACAATTTTTTTCCCATAAATAGATTTTAATTTAAATGTAAATCCTTGTGCCGATAACGTGCTGCTGCCTGCTGAAACAGATATCACGGACGTGACGTCACATTAGTCATTGTTTTGCATTTATCTAATAGTGCCACCAAAAATTTGCATATTGTTCTGCATCAAGCATTTTTACAGCGTTCTTATACTTCAGTCTGTGTCTAAGTGACAATTTTTTTCCTATAAATAGATTTTAATTTAAATTTAAATCCTGGTGCTGATAGCATTGTTTTGCTTATATCTAATTGCTAATAGTGCCACCCAAATTTTACATATCGTTCTGCGTCAAACTTAGCCAAGAATAACAAGCAACAATACAGTGCACTTTTAGTAGACTAACAGACTGTGTGAATTTTATTTCTTCATAAATATAGGCCTTGCGGTCAGAATAACCAGTTCAGTGGTGCTTTATTTAAAAATAAAATTTCTGGTAAAAGACAGAGTGGCAATAGACAGGGTAATGTAAGAAAAAACACCCTTGCCATGTCATCCGCCAGTAAGAATGTGGATGGCCATAGTACATGCAACAGCAGCAGCACTCTCGGCACCAGCCATCTGGCCAGTAAAAACTGGCCACGGTTGTCCTTCGTCTCCGGTAGGTGTGTTATTGTGAAGGAAACGGATAACATTGTGGACTGGATGACTTACTCATCATGGTCACAGCAGGTTCATGTTACCTCTGACATTGTGACTTTGAGCCAGAGTTCAGCGTATTCCTCCTGCTCCTCTTCCTTTTCCTTTAAAGTGAATTTGTGGCCCAATAGAAGCATTTCTTTGTCATCTCTGTCTTCACTGATCCATAGTAGGGCACCTTCATTTCTCGTAAGAGACAGCTCCCCGGGTGCTAGGGAATATATTCAAGATAGTGTTTTCGTTGATAAATTGTATGAGAACAGTCAGCGTTTGGACTGCGATGAGGAGGATCAGGCAGAGGTGAAGGACATGACTAAATTGCATAGCTGTGTTGGAGGTGGGAGTAGTGGTATCCATGGTGGTGGTAGGGGCACTGGTAGCCTTGGTGGCAGTGGCACTCAGGGAAAAATTGAGAAGACATCATGAGAGGGGGCAAGGAGCCCATGACATATCATAGTATGAGAAATATGGCGGGGATGATGATGATAATTGTGTGTTAGACAGGACCTGGGAGCTGGATCAGGGTGACGAGGAGGTGATAACATAAGAATAAGAATGCCCTCCTGGACTTTCAGCAACAGAAAGGTCTGCATTGGCACCGCTTGATCTGTGACATTCTGCTGGAATTCCATCTTGCATATACTGTACAGTCTGTACGAGCAGCGTAAAGCAGTCAATGATTGCATCTTGCAACATTTTGTGCTCCGGCAGTGGCAGCCCATCAGGGACGCGTGTCGCCTACTCAGGCACCTCGAAGAGGCCATCCGATTTGTGGCTTTTGGGGACCCACACAGATGATGTCGTGCAGACCTGCATGCAGGGTGTATATACTTGCCTGAAAACCACCTTTTGACCGTGGCTGGAACGCCCTTACAAACTATGGGACCAGCCCTGCATTGCTGGAGGACGGTGCAGGCACTGTGTGTTGCACTACCTACATGGGCACTGTGTGTGGCACTACCTACATAGGCACTGTATGTAGCACTATCTACATGGAAAGTGTGTGGCCCTAATTCTACATGGACAGTGTGTGACAATATCTACATGGCCAGTCCACTATTTACATGGGCAGTGTGTGATACTATCTACATGGCCAATCCACTATTTATACGGGCAGTGTGTGGCACTATTCAAATTGGCAGTGTGTGGCACTATCTACATAGTCAGTGTGTGGCACTATCTACATTGGCAATGTGTAACACTATCTACATGGACATTGTGTTGCACTACCTACATGGGCACTGTGTGTGGCACTACAAACATAGGCACTGTATGTAGCACTATCTACATGGAAAGTGTGTGGCACTAATTCTACAAGGACAGTGTGTGACAATATCTACATGGGCAGTCCACTATTTACATGGACAGTGTGTGGCACTATCTACATGGGCAGTGTGTGACACTATCTACATGGGCAGTGTGTGACACTATCTACATGGGCAGTGTGTAACTCTACCTACATGGGCAGTGTGTGTCACTCTCCAAATTGGCAGTGTGTGGCACTATCTACATGGGAAGTATGTGGCATTATTAACATGAGCAGTGTGTGGCACTATCTACATAGACATTGTGTGGCACTATCTACATGGGCAATGTGTGACACTGTCTACATGAACAGTGTGTGGAACTATCCACATGGGCATTGTGTGACACAACATGAACAGTGTGTGGCACTATTCAATTTGGCAGTGTGTGGTGCTATCTACATGGGCAGTGTGTGTCATTATTAACATGGGCAGTGTATGGCACTATCTGCGTAGACAGTGTGTGGCACTATCTACATTGGCAATGTGTGACACTGTCTACATGGACAGTGTGTGGCATTATTTACATGGGCAGTGTGTGGCATGGTCTACATGGGCAGTATGGGATACTGTCTACATAGGCAGTGTGTGGCACTATCTACATGGGTAATTTGAGAAACTATCTACATGGGCAGTCTGTGGCATTATTTACATGGGAAGTGTGGCATTATTTACATGGGCAGTGTGTGGCACTGTCTAGATGTACAGTGTGTGGCATTATTTACATGGGCATTGTATGGCATTATTTATATGGGCAGTGTGTGGCATTATCTACAGGGCAGTATGGTACTATCTATAGAGGTCAGCGTGTGGCACTATCTACATGGGCACTGTGGCACTATCTACTGGGAGCACTGTGGCACTATCTACATAGGCTGTGTGTGGCACTATCTGCAGGGGGCACTGGCACTATCTGCAGGGGGCACTATGTACAGGGGGCAATGTGTGGCACTATCTACAAGGAATGCTGTGGCACTATCTACAGGAGCAGTGTGCGGCACTATCTAAAGGAATAGTTGCCAACATTTTTATTTTTTTCCAGGGACACTTAGGGTGTAGCTTCTTTGGTGGGTGTGTCTTATGGGTGGGTGTGTTTTTTTCTGGTGGGTGTGGCTAATGGGTGTGGCTTTGTTCCCAGAATTTCTACAAATAAATACAGGAACAATTTCTGCACTAGTTTGGCGGACAACTACTATGGTAGCAAGTACTGTATCTCTCTAGTTTTCTGGTTGTATACAGGCAGTTGATGTCTCACTTTATCACTAGGGCTAGGTGATATGTGCTGACCACTACTGGTATCGTAAAAACCAGCATAGATAGTGCCACACACAGGTCTCCTTGTAGATGATGCCCGAAATGCCCCCAGTAGATTGTGCCAAACACTGCTGCCTGTAAATAATTCCATATGGCCCCACTGTAGATAGTGCTACATGACCCCCCTGTAGATAATGCCTCAGTGCCCTCTGTAGATAGTGCCACAGTGACCTCTGTAGTTAGTGCCGCACACCTCCCTGTAGATAGTGCCACACAGTTCCCCTGTAGATAGAGCCACACAGACATCTGTAGATAATTCCATAGTGCCCTCTGTACATAATGCCACAGTGCCCTCAGTACATAATGCCACAGTGCCCTCTGTACATAATGCCACATTGCCCTCTGTACATAATGTCACACCCCCTGTAGATTCCGCTCCTAGAGGTAGCCCCTGACATCACTATACATATATGTCCAAATAGAGAAAATGGGCAGCACAGTAGAACAACAACCTCCAGGGTAGCAGGGTGCAAGCCTCCTGGAATCCGACTTTAGAGTCCCCAGATATCAGACAAAAATAGAAATAGAGGCAGCACTCCAAAGGTCAAAAAAATAGATTTTTATTCACCCATCTGTGCAATAGAATGCAACGTTTCAGCTGCTCAATGCAGCCTTTGTCAAGCCCCTGATTGTCAAGCCCCTGGAGGAGCCTCTGATGTCACTGTCCGTATATGGACAGTAACGCCAGGGGCTACGTCTATGAGCGTAATCCCTGGCCAGAGCATCACAACACTCTGGCCAGGGATTCCAATACTTGAGGGAGCCGCAATGGAGCTCTCTACGAGGGAGGGGGAAGTAGCGCTGTCGACAGGCTTGGGTGTGTGTGGCACTATCTACAGGGGGTGTGTTGTGCTATCTACAGGTGGTTGTGTGTGGCACTATCTACAAGGGGGTGTGTGTGGCACTTTCTACAGGGCGGTGTGTGTGGCACTCTCTACAGGGGATTCCGGTCTGATGTCAGGGCCTTCTCCAGAAGAGGAATCCCCGGCCGGTGCATCGGCAATGCTCTTGCAGAGGATTTTGCTACTAGACAGGGGCCCCTTCTAGGAGTGGAATCCCCAGCCATTGCAGTGCCGAAGCACTGGCCAGGGATTCCTCTTCTGGAGTCCCTGACGTCACTTTCCATATATGGACAGTGACGTCAGGGACTACCTCTAGTAGCGGTGGCCCCGGGCCAGATGGTCGGCAACTCTCTGGCCAGGGATTTCGCTCCTGGAGGAGTGAATGGCAGAGCAGGGAGCGGATAGTTTTTCTGCTCTGCCATAAAATTCAATTGTATCTGCGGCCTGAGGACTGTTGGCAAGTATGTCTAAAGGGGGCACCAAATGTGGAACTATCTATACTGTTTTTTACGCTGAGAGTACTGGTCAACACTGGACTAGTCCTTTTTTTATCAGAGCTTGTGTTTATAAAGGGCTCAGGTGGATAAATACAGACCAATACTAGTAGCGTAAAAACAAGAGTGTAGTGGGAGCATGGCGAAAATAACTTGGTTTGAAAAGCATGCGTTTGGAAACCCCCCTTTAAAAATTCTGTATTTGGCCCTGCCATGTGCAGTAGAAAGTGGAGGAAGATGAGGAGCTAGGATTTGAGGAGGAGGTGGAGAATGAGGAGGAGCTGGCGGTAGAGGGAGACATGGAGTTTTCACAGGCACAGCTCAGCGACGTGATGATGATGATGATGATGATGATGACGACGACGCTGACCATGACTATCCATTGTGGGGCAAAAAACGAAACAACTGGTTCCTCAGAGTTGCTGGTGAGCATGGCAAGCTGCAAGCTTGGTTGCTTATTTGCTGACAAGCGTATCATTAGCATCAAGCAAAAAGATGACTATTGGATTGCCATGCTTTTAGACCCTCACTATAAAAGCTAAATGGGTACATTTTTTAAGTTTCCGAAAGACAGGACAAATTCTATGAAGACCAGGAGTTAATGGCAAAAAGTAATTTCACACATAACCACAGAAGACAGCAACACAACACTTCTAAGGATACACCAGGTCTACAGTCTATTTAACCTGATTCAACTCGATACATCTTGGTTCAGGCAATGCTGGCTCCTCACAGTTGCAAGACAGAGTCTCGGTACTCCTGCCTGATACAGGGTTATGTCCCCTCCAGATAAAAAAGGCCCTCACTTGACCTTCTGCATGCAGCCTAACAAATTTGCTTGGTGGGAGGTTTCTGCTCGTCCACTTGTCAATCATACTCTTTTTCTCATGGGGAGGCCCCTGCCACTGTCAGCTGCCGCGACTCTGGAACCTCTTTGATATTAAGGGCCCTCAAGGGGTCTAATGGGCCATAGACCGCTCACTGAACTGAACCCCGTTAGGTGGGAATGTATGCAATAAGCACCGCCCCCAGTACGAGACCGCAGCATAGCCACACCGTGTCACATCCCCAACACTTTAATGGCGCTGCAATACAATCGGTGTAACTAAAATGGCATCTCGGACGTTTTCTCTCCACGTCAAATTTATTAAAGCCACAGCAGTTGCCATTGCCTGTACCAGGCGATTTACTAGTATTACTATTGGACTTCCATATGTACAAATGCAAACTAAATATACTTAGTGACCCTTTAATAATTGGGGTCACTCTCACATTTTTATACCATCAAGACATCTCCTGTGCTCTCTTCAATGATAGAATACAGATGTTGTAAATATTGCCTGTACACTGCAGCAAGGGGAGCAATTCACAAAGGGCATGAAATATATTAGGGAGTTGCTCAAAGTGCAGCCTCCTAATATAAAAGATAGTTTACTTTTGCTTTAAAGCCAAGGTAATTCTATAGGAATTTCGAAGTCACTATAACTTCGGCAGAATATAAGGCTATGGTAAGCAATATATTTTTCTATTATGGCTTATGTGCAAACCTTATGTGCAAACCTTTGAATGGCTTTTTTAAAAAAAAAAAAAAAAAGTCAGCAAGTGGGATTAGTGCAACTTTATAAATAGTTTTTATTAAAAATTATTTTTACTTTTTGAGATACAGCTGCTGTGTATGCTCTGTACAGATCAGTTGTATCTTTCGCTACGACCTGGATCCGCCAGTCCTGCGGACCGGAACAGGTTCAGTGTTAGCGGGTCCTGCGTGTCTCTGACACACAGGATCCACCTGTAATCTATCACATCTAAGTTATGAACTAAGATGTGATAGATTACAGGTGGATCCTGCATGTCAGAGACAGTTTCACGAAACCCATCAGTCCAACGGACCTGACGGGAGCAGGCTTTAGCGAATGATACAGCTGCTCTGTATAGAGAATACAGAGCAGCTGTATTTCAAAAAGTAAAAATAATTTTTAATAAAAAAACTATTTATAAAGTTGCACCAAACCCACTGAGTGACCTTTTTATGGAAAAAAAGATGACATTTAGGTTTGCATAGCCTTTAACATGGAGATATAACTTGATAAACTTGACTTTTCTTAAATTCTTTAGTAAAAGAATAAAAAATAGATTGTTCTGCCTGCTTGTCGTTTTAACAACTAACGCCAACTACCGAGGCAATGATTCTCATTAGCTCTGAATAATGTAGATCATAGAGATGGATTTCAAGCGAAAAACAGAATTGTGCCATTCCCACAAGTACCAAGGGAGGGCATCGAGCCTAGAGAATACCTTGTGGATTTAAAACACACCACAGTCAGAAATGACAACTGACCTTGTATATTCATCATTTCAGCATCTTTATATTGGCTCCCACCCTCTCAGAGCAAACAACTTGCACAAGCTCCTTCAGAGTCCTGCCAGTGAGATGGCTGCGTGCAGAGCGTGTTATACAAGCCGTGATTCCGGATTGTACATGTGTTTTGAGGTTTCTATTGTGGCCACATACCATTTCTTGAGCTCGGTTGGCTGGAATATTCTATCTTGGCACACAGACATTTTATTCTTTCTACGCTTGCAAAGGGAAATAAGAGGGATTTTGAGTGGACAGAGAGCCAAATAAATTTCCTTAGCTTGACATAAAATTAAAAAGGAATATCCCAAACCTTAATCTTTTATTATTTCAGACTTTGAGGTCTGACTCAAGGGCAAATGAACAGGTGGCACAATATCGGACAGCTTCTGTGGATGTCAAGAGGTGTTTTTCAACAAAATCCCATAGTCTCTGCAGGCACATGGCTGACACAGGTTAGTAAGATCAATGCATACTTGTTGGTTAAAATACATATGTGAATTATGAATATTTGCCAAATACTGTATATTCAAGGAATTTGAGACTATGCTGACAGAGGTCAGAGTCCCCTGTGATAGAGTATTGGATGCCTAAACAATGTCCCATTAAAAACTATTTTATCATTTTGTGTTACTTCGACTTCTGGTGACACTGTCTAACTGGAATCTAAAGACAGGACTTCAATCTGTACAGGGGCGTAGCTAGGGGGGGAGGTGGGGCATGTGCCGCAGGCGCAGCTTAGAGGGGGGCGCCAGCACCCCCTCCTCCTGCACTATAATTGTACCTGTGTCGCAAGGACATAGGTACAATTAGAAGCAATGAATGACCGGGCACGTTCCGTGCCCGGCCATTCAGCGCCTTTCCACGAATGTACCTTTTGTACCAGTGAAGCTTCTGTCGCTGAAAGGCACTGACTGACAGGGAAAGTCATCCCGCCCAGCCAATCAGCGCCTTTCATAGACGCCGCGTTCAACCCCTGGAGACCTGCGCAGAAGAGAGCAGGTCTCCATGGCTGCCGGACGGCGTGGGAGCAGGATTAAGGTGAGTTTGAATTGTTTTTTTTAAGTTTTTTTAAATTGTAATAAAAGTGTGCGGCTGTATCTTCGGGGGGGGGGGGGACTTTGTCTACACGTGGGGGGCTTTATCTACGGGGGGGTGTCTATCTACAGGGGGACAATATCTACAGGGGGTGGGCTATATACAGGGGGACAATATCTACAGGGGGTGGGCTATACACAGGGGCACTATATCTACAGGGGGTGGGCTATATACAGGGGGACTATATCTACAGGGGGACCATATCTACAGGGGGACTATATACAGGGGTGGGCTATATATACAGGGGGATGATATCTACAGGGGGGCTATATCTACAGGGGTGGGCTATATACAGGGGGCTATATCTACAGGGGGGCTATATCTACAGGGGGGCTATATCTACAGGTGGGGCTATCTATGGAGCACCATATACAGGGGTGGGCTATAGCTACAGGGGGGGCTATATAGTATATAGCCCCCTGTATATATAGCCCACCCCTGTATATGGTGCTCCATAGATAGCCCCCCCTGTAGATATAGCCCCCCTGTATATAGTCCCCCTGTATATAGCCCAGCCCTGTATATAGCCCACCCCTGTAGATATAGCCCAGTCCTGTATATAGTCCCCCTGTAGATATGGTCCCCCTGTAGATATGGTCCCCCTGTAGATATAGCCCACCCCTGTATATAGTATCCCACAAATAGCTCCCCCTATAGTGCTCCACAGAAAGCCCACCCCTGTATATAGTATCCCACAAATAGCTCCCCCTATAGTGCTCCACAGAAAGCCCACCCTTGTATATAGCCCCCTTGTACATATAGTCCACCCCTGTATATAGTGCTCCACAGATAGCCCACCCCTGTATAATCTAGTGGAGCACTATATACAGGGGTGGACTATATGTACAAGGGGGCTATATACAGGGGTTGGCTATCTGTGGAGCACTATATACAGGGGTGGGCTATATCTACAGGGGAGCTATATACAGGGGTTGGCTATCTGTAGAGCACTATATACAGGGGTAGGCTATATCTACAGGGGGGCTATATCCAAGGGTGGACTATATGTACAAGGGGGCTATATACAGGGGTGGGCTATCTGTGGAGCACTATATACAGGGGTAGGCTATATCTACAGGGGGGCTATATACAGGGGTGGGCTATCTGTAGAGCACTATAGGGGTAGTTATTTGTGGGACACTATATACAGGGGTGGGCTATATGTGGAGCACTATATACAGGGGTAGGCTATATCTACAGGGGGGCTATATACAGGGGTGGGCTATCTGTAGAGCACTATAGGGGGAGTTATTTGTGGGACACTATATACAGGGGTGGGCTATATGGGGGCACTATCTACAGGGGGCTCTATGGCAGGCACTATCTACAGGGGGCACAGTGTGTGTGTGTGTGGGACACAGTGTATGGTGCTATTATAATTAGAGGTACAGTGTATGGCACTTTTATATTTAGGGGTGTAGTGTGTGGTATAATGATAACTTTATATTTATTTATAGGTGCAGAAATGTTGGTAAAGTGAGAAGCTGAAGACATGTGAGCGGCAAACTGCAGAAATGGGCTGTCCCCGGGAGAAGTCGTCATAGAGGTCTGGACCGGATGGAGAAAAATAACTAGAATCTGAGACGTCACCGGTGAGTCACCTAATGTAAATGTTTATTCTGCCTCTAATCAGTAATGTAGTCACTGTACGATCTGCAGTGAGATGATGGGTGGTATGATTATAATATGATTTTTTTTTTGTGAAAATACATCTCCCAGCATATCCTTACCATTGTTCGTGCCATGCTGGGAGCTGTAGTTTTACGCCGTACATACCTATACGGCAGGGGTTGCACTAAATTGAGCTGTATTTGTTCTGGGGCTGTATATATGTACCGAGCTTGGTTCTTGTGTTGTGTATAGAATCATATTGCTTGTAAAATGTGCAAATGTTTTTATGCTCGCGTTACATAAAAAGAAATGACACGTCGATTGGTAGAGAAAACAAACACGGCGAGGGGGAAGGAGATGTCGGGAAAGAGGTTGGGGGGGCGGCGCCATACTGAATCTTTGCCCCGGGTGCTGGAGAACCTAGCTACGCCTCTGATCTGTATCACTCCAACAAAATAACAGGCTTATTGCCAAAGCAATCGGGAGGGGCCACTGGCCTAAGAGTTAACCTGGACTTTATTGGACTTGATAGTCTTCAAGCACCCTCTGTCACATGGGTCATGTGGTTTACAGTTGCCATCAGGCTGGTAAATGACCTGCCTAGCTGATATTTACACCGGCAAGCTAGAAAAAATTAAAAACTAATAGTGTATACCTAGTGCCCCTATTTTTGTATAATAAGGCAGTGCGTGCTTAGACAGTTTTATTTTTATTTGTATTGGACATCTCCTCGTTTACCAGCCCACCAAGCCCTAGAAAAGCCAGCAGCGTCATGACTAGTTCAAGTGTGAGATTGGCACAAGCGGGAGATTGCAGCGGGCAAGTCAGGAGATTGCCAGGGACACTCATATCCAGCAGCCAGACATTTGCACACTGCCTTCCTGCTCAGCTCAAAAGTAAAGAGCTGAGGTCCAAGGAGGGGGATACTGACCGGGAGTCATTAGGGGAGATTAATCAAAACAACTGGTACAAAGTAAAAGTAGTTGCCAATAACAACCAATCAGGTCACTGCTTTTATTTTGCAACGGTTCTCTGAAAAATGAAAGCTGGACTCTGATTGGTTTGTACGGGCAACTACTCCACTTTTGCCTTACAGTAGCTTTGATAAATCTCCCCCATTGTCTGTCTGAGGCTCACAAACCTCACACTCAGTGTGAAGTCATACCTCCAAACAGGGGCGTAACTAGGAAAGACTGGGCCCGATAGCAAACTCTTGACTGGGCCCCCCCCCCAGGTGACACATGCAGCCCACCTTATAGATAGTGTCCCCTGTAGATTGTGCCATACAGCCCCCCTGTAGACAATGCTATACAGCCCCACCTGTAGACAGTGTTACACCCCACTTGTAGATATCGCCCCACCTCCCCCTTGTAGATAGTGCCATACAGCCCCCTGTAGATATTGCCATAAAGCCCCCCTGTATATAGCACCATACAGCCCCCCTGTATATAGTGCCACGCAGCCCCCTCCCTTGTATATAGTGCCACACAGCCCCCTTAGTGGATAGAGCCACTTTAGTAGATAGTGCCACACACAGACCCCTGTAGATTACGCCACACGCAGCCCCCTGTAGATAGAGCCACAGCCCTTCCCCTTGTAAATAGTGCCATACAGCCCCCCTAGTAGATAGTGCCACACAGCCCCCCATTCGTAGTGCCACACAGCCCCTTGTATATAGTGCCACACAGCAACCCCATGTTTATAGTGCTACACAGCTCCCCCTTGTGTATAGTGCCACACAGCCCCCCCCCTTGTATATAGTGCCACACAGCCCCCCAAGTAATATAAAGCAATGGCACATCCGAGAAAGTTGTATCAACCAGGGGGATGTCAATCAAACATGGAAAGGTGGGATGGAGGCAGGACCATGTGACTCTTCAGGATAGCGGCACCACCCCATGACCATTTAATGAGCAATTAGCATATAGTGTACGCAGTTTTAAAATTTGATTTTATAGATTTTGCTGCATCTGAAAAAAACATATATTTGGAAATAATGTCAGGTCATGTATTACAGCATGGTGGCGGTTCAAGGGGTTAAAACTACCAGACAGGTTCCCATTAAATATACAATGTATTGAAAACAATTCCATCTACCCTGCAATTTTGTTATTATAAATATATCCTATATAATTACAGCTCCAGAACCAAGCTCTGAAATATATACAGTACCAGAACCAAAATCAGTACATATATACAGTACCACAACCAAGCTCAGTACATAAATACAGCACTAGACCCAAGCTCATACATATATACGGCACAAGAGCCAAGCTCAATACATATATACAGCACCAGAACAAACCTCAGTACATAAATACAGCACTAGAACCAAGCTCTGACATATATACAGTACCACAACCAAGCTCAGTACATAAATAAAGCAGTAGACCCAAGCTCATACATATATATTAGATTTATGCAAAAAAGACAAACTACATATAATTAAAATTCAGGTCCATTGCTGACTGCAATCAGCTAGTGCAAGGTATAGAAAGCCTGGAGCTAACGGCTGCAGCACGCAGCACCAGACCAAACGTTAAGTTCTAGGAGTCAGCAGGACACGTGTTAAAATTAGAATGAAAGCTCCCCCGACATGTTTCGCTACGATGTAGCGTCTTCAGGGGTATCTGGGCTAATGACAGCGCGCAGCGAGATGGCCCTGTTTAAGTATAGAACGAAGTGACTCCACATGTTCTATTGATTGGCCGGCGGCCAATCACAGAGAGAGCCGGGAACGAGCCCCCCGTTCCATGACGGACATACCACACCACCAATGAATAGCCACTCTATGCTGCCAATGAGAACATAGCAGAGCGCGCATGCGCATAAGGACAAAAGCGGGTGATAGAGTTATTAGCCATGGAGCTATTAGACTCGGCGTACATGCGTAGTAGGAGGAATTAGAGGCTGGCATACTGTTAGTATTGGGGCATCTGTGTGGTGGGAGATAAGTGGGGCTAGTTACTAGTAATAGCACAGTGGGTCATATTAGGCAGAAGAGGCCGGCAATCAGCTGAGCCGAAATACCAAGCCCATCGTGTCAACATGACAGGTTCAATATTAGACAGTTTAAAGTACTGACATAAATCAGGTAGCCATCTGTAAAGTGACAAACGTCCAACAAAGTGATGGACAAGCCGATGTGTCAATTTAAGTGTAGTTTAGTCTAAGTAAAGCAATAAGTATGTGCTATCTATAGTTAATAAGTCAAGTAATAAACCTACATGTCTAGGACATATAGGTAAGGTTTAATAACAGGAGGATCAATATATGAGACGTGTAAAGGACAATTATTCCATAGTCGTCAGATACGCAAATGATTGGATAGTAGAATATATTTATTGTGGCCTATGATCTAGATGACAATATAATGGCCATGTATAGGATTCACAGAAACGCTGTATAGGTAAATCCCTCATTTAGACCCCCTGGGCTAAGAGATCCCAGACGGTGGATCTAGCGTGCATCCCTCTTGTAATAGTTTACAGTCCAAGTTACCTGCTCTGGGACCGAGCTTGACCTTCATGATACCCCAAAATTGTAACGAGCGGATATCTCCATCGTGAACATTGTGTATATGTCTGGATAGGGATGTGTCTTCCTTATTATTTATGGTACTTAGGTGTTTAGATATTCTTCTCCTTAGTTCCTGTATGGTCTTACCCACATAGAACTTGGGACAGGGACATTTAGCGATATAAACAACCCCCTTACTCTGACAATTAATGAATTGTCTAACCTGGTATGTTCTGTTATCAACTGGATTGGTGAATTGTTTGATGGTAGGCTTTAGATGACAAAAAGAACAGCGGCCACAGGAATGGAGTTGCGGTTTTGAGCTGATCCGCAATATCTACCCTATTTGCTATTATTACACTCCATCCTCGATGAGAATGAGCTTATGTGCAGTAAGGAGATGCGCCTACAGCCTCCCACTGCGCCTGCGCGTTCGTCTGATGTTGTCGATTTTACTTCCGGGTACGTCAGCTGACGGCCGGGAGTCACATGGTCAGGCGTCACGAATGAGGTGGGCTAGTGTGATTGGCTGTTTCGAAGTGCGCTGCCGAGGCCAGGGGGAGGAGTATTAGTTATATCAACTCTGAGTCCCGAGTGAAGCGTGCCGCTGACATCCATGCGTGCACGCTTCCGTGTTCTACAGCAGAATATCTGCTAATGAATCAATATCGCTGGCATCCTAGCCAGAATGACCAAGTTACAGACCCCTGATGATATGTATAAAAACGCGTAGGGTCAGGTTAGTGAGGGATCATAGCGTAGGGGACAGTGGCACTGTTGTGTACCTTAGCACCAGGAGATTTAGGAGCGGTAACTGCAGGCTCCGGTGTGTTTTAGGGTCTAATCCACTGATACACCAATGTTGAAACGTTGATCCCATATTTGTATCTTTCAAGTATACCCAGTCAGAGAGGGTTCACAAACGAGCCAGGACTTGGAGTATGTGTTTAATACGTTTTTAATGCACGCAGTGGGGCTTTTCACAGTGGTGACTATACCCCTGTTTTTAGAGAGTTCTGAAATAAAATTTATACGTTTTACTCATATATCACTTCAGTGAATTACAATTTCCTATACTTTGTGGGAGCACAAGTCAATATATATCGTAGAAATACAGTGAATCATAAATACAGCACCAGAACAAACCTCAGTACATAAATACAGCACTAGAACAAGCTCTGACATATATTCAGCACCAGAATAAACCTCAGTACATAAATACAACACTAGAACCAAGCTCAGTACATATATACAATATCAGAACCAAGATCAGTACATATATACAGCACCAGAACAAAACTCATACATAAATACAGCACCAGAACCAAGCTCAATACATAAAGACAGCCCCAGAACCAAGCTCAGTACATATATACAACAGCAGAACCAAGCTCATACATATATACAGCACCAGAACAAACCTCAGTACATAAATACAGCACTAGAACAAGCTCTGACATATATTCAGCACCAGAATAAACCTCAGTACATAAATACAGCACTAGAACCAAGCTCAGTACATATATACAATATCAGAACCAAGATCAGTACATATATACAGCACCAGAACAAAACTCATACATAAATACAGCACTAGAACCAAGCTCAATACATAAAGACAGCCCCAGAACCAAGCTCAGTACATATATACAACAGCAGAACCAAGCTCATACATATATACAGCACCAGAACAAAGCTCAGTACTTAAATATAGCATCAGAACCAAGATCAGTACATATATAAAGCCCCAGAACTAAGCTCAGTACATATATACAACATCAGAACCAAGATCAATACATAAATACAGCCCCAGAACAAAGCTCAGTACATACATACATCCCCAGAACCAAGCTCAGTACATATATACAGCACCAGAACCAAGCTCAGTACATAAATACAGCACCAGAACAAAGCTCAATACATAAATACAGCCCCAGAACCAAGCTCAGTACATAAATACAGCACCAGAACCAAGCTCATACATATATACAGCACCAGAACAAAGCTCAGTACTTAAATACAGCATCAGAACCAATATCAGTACATATATAAAGCCCTAGAACAAAGCTCAGTACATATATACAGCCCCAGAACCAAGCTCAGTACATATATATACAACATCAGAACAAATACAGCTCAATTTAGTGCAACCCCTGCCGTATAGGTTTGTACGGTGTAAAACTACAGCTCCCAGCATGACCCGAACAATGCTAAGGATATGCTGGGAGATGCTGTTTCACCCAAAAAAAATCATACCACCCATCATCTCGCTGCAGCTCATGCAGTGACTACAGTACTGATTAGAGGCAGAATAAACATTTACATTAGATGACTCACCGATGATGTCTCAGATTCTAGTTCTTTTCCTCCTTTCTTCTCTCTCCGGTCCAGACCTCTATGATGGATTTCTCCTGACCACGACCCATTTCTGCAGTTTTCCGCTCAGATGTCTTCAGCTTCTCACTTTTAAAACATTTCTGCACCTATAAACGAAGATAAAATTCTCCACACCTCTTAATATAATAGCACCATACACTGCACCTCTAACTATAATAGCACCATACACTGTGTCCCTGATTATAATAGTACCATACACTGTGTCCCACACGCACCCACCGTGGCCCCTGTAGATAGTGCCCCCATAGCCCCCTGTAGATAGTGACACCCATAGAGCTTCTGTAGATAGTGCCCTACATAGAAGTCCCTTTAGATAGTGCCCCACATACAGCCCTCTGTAGATAGTGCCCACATATGGGCTCCAGAGCTGCAAGGCATTAGTGCTAACCACTGAGCCACCATTCTGCCCTACATATAGCTTCCCCTATAGATAGTGCTCCACATATAGCCCCTCTGTTGATAGTGCCTCACATATAGCCCACCCCTGTAGATAGTGCCCTACATATAGCCCCCTGTAGAGAGAGCCCCACAGGTAGCCCACCCCTGTATATAGTGTCCCACATATAGCCCACCCCTATAGATAGTGCCCTACAAATAGCTCCCCTTATAGATAGTGCTCCACATATAGCCCACCCCTGTATATAGCGACCCACATATAGCCCACCCCTGTAGATAGTGCCCTACATATAGCTCCCCCTGTATATAGTGCTCCACATCCCCACATATAGACCCCCCTGTAGATAGAGCCCCCACTGAAGATAATGCCACACACAGATTTAGTAGAAAAAAAACAAAACTTTACATACTGATCCCGTTCCCGCGCCATCCGGTGGCAATGCAGATCTGCTCTCTTCTAGGCAGGTCTGCTGGAGCTGAATGATGCAAGCGGCGCATCATTGAAAGGCGCTAATTGGCAGGGCAGAATGACTTGCCCCGTCAATCAGCGCCTTCGTACCATGGAAGTGGCGCGATGACGTCATCGTGCCACAAGCGTCGTTGGAAGGCACTGATTGGCGGGGCAAGTGATTTTCCCCGCCAATCAGCGTCATTGTAAGGCGCTGAATGGTCAGGCACGGAACGTAGGCATGTTGGCGGGCCGCGAACTCTGTAGCAGCCGCTACGGCTGCTAAACCGGTAGTTACGCCACTGCCCCCAAATTTGCACTTACATTTTACCCATGTTGGGGTACAGATGAATATCTTGACTCTGATAACTTGCTGCAGCGAGATAACACATCCCTTAAGCCAGTAGCTTAGCTAGCCGGGGGGCAGGGCACGCTTCTGACGCTGCCCGCCATGAGAAGAAGAAACCTGTGTGTGAGAAGATGGTGAGCAAGCACCCCTCCCCAAATGATCCAGTTATGATAGGGTGTTATATAGAGGGATAATGGCTGCTTTAAACAGGGATGATGGGGGTTTATACAGGGATGATGGCTGGACTACCCATCATCTCTGTATATAACCCCATATAACCCCATCATCCCTGTATATATCTACCATTATCCCTTTACATACTAACCATCATTCCTGTGTATATAACCCCCATCATCCCTGTATATACCAGCCAGGCTGGTATATACAGGGATGATGGGGGTTATATACAGTTATGATGACTGATATATACAGGAATTATAGCTGGTATATACAGGGATAAGGGGGATTATATACATGAATGATGGGTTATATACATGGATGATGGGGCTATATACAGTGATGATGGCTGGTTTATACAGAAATGATGGCGGTATATACACGGATAATGGGGGTTATATACAGGGATGATTGGGGTTAGATATGGGGATGATATTTGGAGCAGCCATCATCCATGTATTTAACCCCCATCATCCCTGTACACAACCCCCTATCATCCCTGTATATACCAGCCATCATCCCTGTGTATACCAGCCATTATCCGTGTATATAACCCCCATCATCCCTGTATATAACCTCCATAATCCCAGCATATAACCCCATCATCCCTCTATATAACCCCCATCATCCCTGTATATACCAGCCATTATCCCTGTATATAACCCCATCATCCCTGTATATGACCTACATTATACCTGTATATACCAGTCATCATCCCTGTACATAACACCAAAATCCCTGTATATACCAGCCATCATCCCTGTATATAACAGCCGTAACTACTAAAATTAGAATGCGCCGCTTCAGTTGTAAACATACGTTGGGGGCGACCCACTCAGATATTTTGCCCACCCTGTGCTAAACTCCTAGCTACACCTCTGAATAAGCCATTTAAAACCTTTAAAAAACTCAAGTTAAAGTTTCTTGCCACAATGTATTTAACGCAATATAAGTCATGTTAGAGATTGCTACATCTGTACATTTAGGGTATGTTCACACGTAGTGATCAAAAACGTCTGAAAATACGGAGCTGTTTTCAAGAGAAAACAGCTCCTGATTTTAAGAAGTTTTTTGTGCCACTCGCGATTTTTGCTGCGTTTTTTACGGCCGTTTTTGGAGCTTTTTTCAATAGAGTCTATGGAAAACGGCTCCAAAAATGTCCCAAGAAGTGTCCTGCACTTCTTTTTCACAGCTGTTTTTTTAAGCGTAAAAAAGAAGCGAAAAACGCTCCGTCGGAACAGAACACCGTTTTCCCATTGAAATCAATGGGCAGATGTTTGGAGGCGTTCTGCTTCCGATTTTTTGGCCGTTTTTCGGCCGTTTACGGCCCGAAATACGGCCGAAAATAGGCCGTGTGAACATACCCTTACATGTGCCGGTTTTGTTGGGGGAAAACCTATGTGACTTCTATATTAGCTACATTTATTGACATGATGTATTAGTCAAACATTCATCACCATGAAAAACAGGACCAATGGGCCTAATTGATCAAAACTGTCTAACAGCAACCAATTACGAGCGCAGCACCCCCTTCAAAACAGCTGATTGGCGGGGCTACTGGCAGTCGGACCCCGACTCATCAGCTATTGATGGCCTATCCTGGGGATAGACCATCAATTTTTAGGGACTGGACAACCCCTTTAAGCCTACCATGTGGTAGGCTTAGATGGTCTGATCCTGTCTGCTGGGCCCTGTATCTAAGCCTACCTTGTGGTAGACTTAGATACAGGGCCCATCAGACAGGATCACACATAGTAATCTTACACTGTAATCTTATACTGTATAAGGCAGCAATCTTATACTGTATATGATTACTGTCTGCTGGGGCCCTGTATCTAAGCATGTTACTATGATCACATGGGAAGCTTAGATACATGGCCCATGTGTGATCCTGTCTGATGGGCCCTGTATTAGGCTTAGATACAAGGCTCCAGCAGACATTAATCTTAGGGCTTGTCCACAGGTAACGGAATTGCTGCAGAAAATTTCTGCAGTAAATCCGCAGAAACTACCAGACATTCCGCTGCGGAAAACCAGCACCATTTCTTGTGTTTTTTACTGCAGAAAATGGTACTGATTTTGCTGCGTTTTTCTCAATGTTGGGAGGTGGTGACATCTCCTCTGAAAAATGCAGCAATTCTGTCCACTTTCTGTAGCAGGAATTGACATGCAGTGGTATGAAAAATACGCACCGCAGTTCTATTTTTGCTCAAAAATTTTACGCAGCATGTGGATGGGATTTGTTAAATCTCATTCACTTTGCTGCTACTGTATTCTGCTGCATATTTTCCGTCCGCAATTCCGTACGGAAAATACGCAGCAATTCTGCTACGTGTGGACAAGCCAAAAATACTGTATACCTTGTGGTAGGCTTAGATACAGAGTCCAACGACAGTATCACACATGGGCCCTGTATTGGCCTAGTTGGTGTCTTTTTACAGGTTTGGTCGTTGGACTACGGATTCGAGGACTACTTCGATGACAGCTTTTTTTATTCTCAATATACAGGTTAACGAGGGTTGTTTTGGGATTTTTTATTTCAATAAAATATATTTTCTGTGTATTTGTATTTTTTGTAAACTTTATTACTACCGTCTTAGTAATGGCCGCTATAAAAAATGGGGGGGACCCCCCATCATTTAAAAAAAAAAATGGATAAATAATTGGAAAAAACTATGTGGGGTTCCCCCATTTTTCATAACAAGCCAGATACAACATAGCAGCAGCAGGCTAGCATTACCAGGGTGGGAGGGGCCACTGTTTATGGCCTTTCCTAGCCTGATAAGGCCCTGTTGACACAGTTTTTTTGCAGGCAGAAAAATGTGCCTCAAAATTCCATTTGGAATTTTGAGGCAGATGTTCACCTGCCTGCACGCCGTTTGCCGCATTTTTCACTGCGTTTTTCAAGACAATTTTTGCCCGCAGCCATTGAGCGCTGTGGGCAAAAAACGCAGCGAAAAACGCTTTCTCTGCCCCTATTGATGTCAATGGGATGTCAGAGACGTAAACGCCCGAAGAGAGGGCATGTCGCTTCTTTTTCAATCAGAGGCGTTTTCAGACATTTTTTGGCCAGTCTCCGCGTCAACAAACGTGTCAAAAAACTCTGTGTGAACATAGCCTAATACCAGCCTGCGGGCGCTCCAGTGCCCGTCCATCACTACAGATGGTCGGGTACTGGATTGTACCCGAATTTTCCCAACACCCATGGTGGTGGTGGGTACCGGGGTAATAATGGGGGGGTTAGTGTTAACCTTTTCACTGGCTAACATTAAGCCCCGCCTTCGTAATGGAGGTTGTACCAGCCAGTGGCCATTACTAAGGCGATAGTAATGATGTTTAAAAAAATACAAAGACATAGAAAAAATATTTTATTTCAATAAATAAAACCCCCACACAACCCTCATTAGCCATTTTGTTGAGAATAAAAAAACGCTGTCATCGAAGTAGTCCTCAAATCCGAAGAAGTCCAACATCCAAAACTGTAAAAAAACAACACAAACACACAAAAAAAATTTGTAACACATAAAAAAGCAAAACAATTATTATTCTTACCTTTCCTGGGTCCGGCGCTGGAACCGCAATGTCAGCGAGCTGGGCCCTATATCTAATTATATCATGTGTGATACTGTCTGCTGAGCCACTGTATCTAATCCTATCCATAGCTATAGGGTCGTAGTGCTATAGATATGCTGTCTCATATATATATATATATACACACATACATACACGCACACATATTTTTTTGGGGGGGTGAACCTATGTTAGTACAGGGATACTTACTGCCGGGGCCCTGTATCTAAGTCTATCATGTGCGATACTGTCTGCTGGTCCATGTATCTAAGCCTATTATGTATGATACTGTCTGCTGAGATAAGGTGGGCATGTTGGACTACCTACAGGGGACTGCATGGCACTGTCTACAAGGGGGATGTCTGGCAGGGGGACTGTGTGTAGAACCTTACAAGGGGTGTTTTGACCCTATATACAGGGGGGCATTGTGTGGGGCACTATCTACAGGTGTCTTTGATTAGAGTCCCAAGACATAACTTTGCCTGGGGCCCCAGAAATGCCAAATTTGCCCCTGAGGGATAGTACAAGGATACCTAATGCTGGGGCCCTGTATGTAAGGCTACATTCACACGAGCGTGACAGATTTATGTACGTAAAAAACGTGCGTAAATCTGGTCGTGTGCATTGCGTTTTGCATCAGTATGCTTCGCGTGGGGCATGTGTTTTTCACGCACTTGCAAGCACTTTTTCTTTTTCAGTGTAATTGATGCGTGAAACACGGACAGTACACGGATTTCGTCGTCTGTGTGTTGTCCGTGGTTTTCACGCACCCATTGACTTCAATGGGCGGCTAGGTGCGTGAAATACACCAATATAGGACATGCAGTGAGTTTCACACAACGGACACTCGCTGTGTGAAAACTCATGCATGTGTGAATGGCCCCATTGATATCAATGGGTCCGTGTGCTGTGGGTTGTTTCAACACACAGCACACGGACGAGAATCACGCTCATCTGAATTAGTCCTAAGTCTATCATGTGTGATACTGTCTGCTGGGGCCATGTATCTAAGCTTATCATGTGTGATACTGTCTGCTGGGGCCATGTATCTAAGCCTATCATGTATGATACTGTCTGCTGAGAAAAAGCATCCAATTCTATCCAGCGGTGTAGCTATAGGAGCCTTAGTCTTATAGATATGCCATCTCCGATATGTATGTAAAAAATTATTTCTTTTTCTGGGGGGGGGGGTAAATATATGTCTCGGGGCTTGTGCCCTTGATCTTTTAAGACCATAGCAACGCCCCCGGTGCCAGTCTCTCCACCAGTGCAGCATATGCTGTATTTATCTACTCGGCGCACATCCTCAAAATAAGTGTGGCACAGACTGAAATCAACACCAGGTCAGACATAATTCTAAGGGAGAATATTGTGAAACTTAGTGGCACAAGGGGCATTTACAGGTCTGTAATACAGATCCGTAGGGACTTTATCTGCTGCCGTACAGTGTCCATGCCCATGGACCCTAAGACTATGCCTTAATACTTGCTTCTATTCCTCACATTATGAAGTTACTAGTGTTCAATAACGTACTTCTTGAGGGGAAAGATTTATGCTCAGACAAATTCTTCATACTCATCCCTTTACTCAACCTCATGCTGATATAACCATACTGACAATGTAATTGACTATATATTGTATAATCATGTCCACTTAAAATAAGAAACTACGGGATTGGCATAAGCAATAACTACTAACAGACCTAAATCCACCCAAAGGGGCTATTACCCCACAATAGAATATACTAAATAGACTTGTCTTTATCATCCACCTCTGTTCTCTTGTTGCAAAAACATTGACTTGTTGGTTTGTAGGTGCTCAAATTCAACACTAAATGCAGCAATTCCACTCAAAGATGGTATATAGCGTAAAGCAGTGGCACTGAGAAACTCCGTCCATTCTCAGATACAATCTGTTTTCACTTCAAGTTTAAAAGTGGTTAGCTAATTCCTATGGAGGGATTAAGCTGAAACATCATATGTGTGACATTGCCAGTCAGCTGTCTTATACACTTAGAAATGCAGACCAAACTTCTACTGGAAAAGATTTTGTGGCCTATACTGTATTGGAAGAGGTCAGAACCTTGAATGTTTCTTTGCTATAAATAATAGTGGCTAACCTAGTTACCAGCCAGATTTTGTTGGACGGCACTCATTTATTTTCCATTTTGGCTATGACTTTTGTCCATGTGTTATTTACTAAATTACCGTATTTAAAGCTTATTCTTTAAAATCCTCATTCACCCGTTCAAGAGAACAAACATCCTAGTTACATGTATAAGTTATGTATGTTTTTAGTTTCTTAAAATTTTATTCATTTGTATGGGATTTAGGCAGGCTGGAACAAATAAGTAGTTATGGGGGCTGGTTATCCATTGCCCTGAAAGACCTGGGGGGTCTTCTTAGCAGGAATCATAAGTGCTCTGGTTATCTATGGCACTGAGACAGTTATGGGGTCCTCCTAGTAGGGATCATGAGTGCTTTGGTTATTCATAGCTGTGAGATAGTTGTGGGGTCCTCCTAGTAGAGATCATGGGTGCTTTGGTTATTCATAGCTGTGAGATAGTTGTGGGGTCCCCCTAGTAGGGATCATGGGTGCTTTGGTTATTCATAGCTCTGAGATAGTTGTGGGGTCCTCCTACTAGGGATCATGGGTGCTTTGGTTATTCATAGCTCTGAGATAGTTGTCGGGTCCTCCTAGTAGAGATCATGGGTGCTTTGGTTATTCATAGCTCTGAGATAGTTGTGGGGTCCTCCTAGTAGGGATCATGGGTACTTTGGTTATTCATAGCTCTGAGATAGTTGTGGGGTCCTCCTACTAGGGATCATGGGTGCTTTGATTATCCATGGTCCTGAGATAGTTGTGGGGTCCTCCTACTAGGGATCATGGGTGCTTTGGTTATTCATGGCCCTGATATAGTTGTTGGGTCCTCCTAGTAGGGATTATGGATGCTTTGATTATCCATGGTCCTGAGACAGTGCTCTGCAATAACTAAATATTGTGCTGAATTAGTGTGGCCAATGATAAAATAATGGAATAATAACAAACATATAATAGACTAAAGCCCAAATTTACTAAAGTAAATATTCTAGTTTTATATATTTTACAAACTGAATACTAAGGCTACATTCAGACGAGCGTGTCCGATTTGTGCCTGTAAAAAACGCAGTTTTTTCTACATTTCAAGCCCGTGTGCCATCAGTGTGCGTTGTGTATTGGCATCAGTGTGCTTTGCATGTGGCATGCGTCTTTCACCTTCATGCAAGCAGTTTTTAAAAAAAATTTTTTACTGAAACACGGACAGGACACGGATGTTGTCTGTGTGCTGTCTGTGATTTTCACGCACCCATAGACTTCAATAGACGACTAGGTGCACAAAAATGCACCAATATAGGACATGCAGTGAGTTTCACACAATGGACACTCGCTGTGTGACAACTCACGCATGTCAAAGTAGCCCAAGTGAAATGAATAAGTCCGTGTGCTGTGAGTTATTTCAACGGACAGCACGCGTACAAGGAACTTGTTCGTCTGAATGAGCCCAAAGGCTGATGAGCTAAGTTTCATGTGACCTCTTTTGGCTCACACAAACCCATTGGTGCAGAATGGTAGTTAAAGAATAATGGTAGAGGAACTAAATAACACAGGTCAGTTTAGCAGCAAGGCTTTAATAACACAATGAAGTAGTTTGGCCAAAAACAGCAGTAGGTTCTAAAGAGAGACGAAACATAAAGGAACGCTCTCTATACCCAATTTATTTTTGAGCCAACATCTATTGGATGAGGTCACATGGACGCTGTACAGAGAGAGGTGCGGAGGCCATGAAAGCGCTGAGCCACGGCTTCAATGTTTACATGCCGTCACGGCTAGTCAGGGGTGAGCTCAGGAGATTTTTAGTTAGTCCAAACATGAAATATTATGTACAGTAATGAGCACTAGTTTACAAGAAAAATATAGAAGAGCTGGAGTGGGTTCAGAGGTGGGCAACTAATGGGTAAACTGTGGTAGCGGACAGATTACTTTAATTGAAGTTGTGTTATTTAGTTGGGGAATTTTTTTTTAATATATATTGCATATTTTACCATTTACCAATTTAGGCTGAGTGGGACATTTCAAGGTGTTATGTTTAATACACCTAAAGTTGCAAAATCTTTTACTTCTTGACAGTAAAAAGACAGACGCAGTCAGAAAGATATCATATGTAACGCATTTACTCTGGCTAGATATATTACTCTCAAGTCATAAATAAAATGAAAGCATTTCTAGACAGTTTCTTTTAGGTTTTAAATATTGTGACTCTATTCTGCCTTTATCATGTTATTAGATTGAAAGCTTTTGACGCAAGATCTCACTTTATAGTAATTTTATCTCCTAAGAATATCCGAACAATCTTCACGTTATTAACTACTTGCTACTATACATAAATACTACCCCCACCTTCTCTTGCAGTATGCATCACAGTGGTTGATTCACCCAAAATCCCATCTTCAAATCCCTTTGAGTGAGTTTAATAAAAATCCATTCTGAATCCCCAATAAAGCTCTCAGTGTTATTCTTGGCGGTCCCTAGCCTTCCCATATCCTCCTATAGATGAAGTCGTGCCATGTAGGAGGGGGCTGGGGGAATGTAGAGATCCCCTTTCTGCTGCTCCTTGAAGTCCTGCCATAAGAGCTGGAGATGATTTGCTAAAACGCTCCAAAGGTATTCAGATTTCTTTTCAAGAAGGAATTCAATTTATGTGCATTTATATTACAGCGTCTGTTGGGAAGAGGACTGTCTAATCGCTGGCATGCTGGAGATTTCCATTTTCTCCTGAGCATGAGGTCATGGCGCTGGAAGTAAACAGTAGAGCTTGGAGTTGATATAACAGTATTAGTTCTGTTCCTTTTCACTGTTTTTTCGTCTTTTGTTTTTGATGTGCGGAGCGTGGCATAGGATAGCTGACACTCTCTCTGCAGATCTGCGCTGTGGTTTTAAAGATTAGAAACTGCAAATAGTAAGACAAATTTGAGTCAGGATTGAATATGGTTGAATAGTTTGGTGATATACAAGGACTACCTTTAATTGCACAAATGAACATCCATAGCATTGTTGACATTTTTTAAGAAATTAAAACGCTGATAAAAATCTAAAATAAGTAAATGATACAGATATAAACATACCTGGGACAAACCCAGATCAATTATCAGGGAAATATATTCATTAAAATAGGCAGGTTAGATGGATTAAATGGCGATATAGCGACAATCGGAGCAAGATAAAAATGATGCGTATGTTAAGCGATATGATATTTTTGTAGGGAACGCACAGAAAACACATGGATTAGAGCTAGTTCAAACAACCGTTTTTTTTTTCTTTACATCTGGTATCCTAGTCTATAATGAGTGCGAGACTTTCCGTACACCTACCCTATAATAATTAATTAAATAATAATTAATTAATAATAATTAATTGTTCAAAAGACAAACATGTCGGAACCGGTAACAAAAAAAAAAATTGTCGGGATCAGTTCCTCAGAGAGATTCTACAAAAGATCAAAAGTAAAAAAACAAACATATCTATATCTTCAGCAACTGATGTTTTTTGAAGAATGACATATATATTCAACCGTAAGTTACCATCCTTAATAAATGTGTAAAATTTACTATATTTATCTTTGTTTCTGTTTTTGGCCAGCTAACTTACTTTTTTATTAACTAGTTGTATGAGCAACTTTGGTGAAGGAGAGCTGGAACATTTTGATGACAGCACCCTACATTCAAAACATGCTTTTACTGTTGTAGGAAAAACACCTCTACCCAGCAAAGAAGTTGTAGAAGCAGAAGCTGAGTCTTTGAGTCCAAGCACAACAATTTTTTGGCAAAAATTATTTTGGCAGTTATCCTCAGGGCTCATACTTGTGACCGTTGTTTTTTTCGTGTGCTATCCATTTTTTTTGCTAGCATACTGAACCATTCATGGATTTTGCAGACATCCATGCACCTACCGCAGAAACAACCCCATTAGGCCAGGATCATACACACAGTTTTGATGCAGTTTTTGGCTCCGATTTTTGAGCCAAAGCCAGAAGTAAATTTAAAAGGAAATAAATATTTAAAGAAAAGACTGATACATCTCCTTTCTTCTGTTTCCACTCCTGTGTTTGGCTCCAATAACTGAGCCCAAAAGCTGCATCAAAATTGTGTTTGATACTGGCCTTAAGATGAACGGTACTGACTTTCAGTTGCAGAAATTTAGAAAAATGTTCACATGGAGTATTTTGCCGGCAGAAAAATCTGCCTCAAAATTCCTTCAGGAATTTTTAGGCAGATTGTGACCTCCCGACAGCACACTTGCTGCAATTTTCGCTGTGTTTTTCACCCGCGACTATTGAGCGCCCCAGGCAAAAAACGCTGCGAAAAATGCGATCTCTGCCGACCATTGATATCAATGGGAGGTCAGAGATGGAAACGCCAGAAGAAAGGGCATGTTGCTTTTTCTTTACCACTCGCGGGAAAAAATGCTTCCACCTCCAATCGAAATCAAAGGGAGGCGGTTTTGGGCATTTTTTACAGCTGTTTCGGACGCGGTTTCCGCATCAAAAACCACCAAAATACTCTGCGTGAAGGATGCGGGGGAGAAATCCCACCCTTAAAGCAGACTTTTGCTGCCCAAACTATATTTTGTACATATGTGAGTATATATATATTTATTGGTACACTGTTCCTTTATGTGCTGTAAGTTTATGTCGCATATGCATGCTAGTATTCTGTTTTGTAAGTATAAGGCTGGGTTCAGACGTGGCGGAATTTCACTTGAATTCCGCTGCGGACACTCCGCAGCGTTAATCCGCAGCGGAGCCGTTTCTGCATTGACTTCCACTTCTATTTAGAAGTGTTCGTTTAGACGATGCGTAAAATTCCGCTGCGGAGCATAGGCTGCGGAGCGGAATTTGGTGTCCGCAGCATGCTCTGTCTGTTGCGGAGCAGTGGCGGACTCATGGCGGAATTTCTCCATTGACTTCAATGGAGATTCTAATTTCCGCAATGAAGTCTGCAGCTGTCATGCACATGTTATGTGTGCTGCGGATGCGTCTTGCTTTTTTAACTTGACATTTCTTAATTCTGGCTGGACCTATGTATTTCTAGGTCTACAGCCAGACTGAGGAAGTCAATGGGGCTCCCGTAATGACGGGAGCGTTGCTAGGAGACGTCTGTAAATAGTCACTGTCCAGGGTGCTGAAAGAGTTAAGCGATCGGCAGTAACTGTTTCTGCACCCTGGACAGTGACTACCGATCACAATATACAGCAACCTGTCAAAAAAATATAAGTTCATACTTACCGAGAACTCCCTGCTTCTGTCTCCAGTCCGGCCTCCCAGGATGACGTTTCAGTCTAAGTGACGGCTGCAGCCAATCACAGGCCAAGCACAGGCTGCAGCGGTCACATGGACTGGCGCGTCATCCAGGGAGGTAGGGCTGGATGCCGAAAGAGGGACGCGTCACCAAGACAACGGCCGGTAAGTATGAAATTCGTTTACTTTCACTAGGGAAAGTGCTGTCCCTTCTCTCTATCCTGCACTGATAGGGAGAAGGGAAGCACTTTTCCCGCAGTCCGCAGCAGCTAGTCCGCATCAATTTTCTGCACATTTTGGGCAGATCCGCAGCCGTAATCCGCAACCCGGATTAGGTGCGGCATTGATGCGGACAGTTGCGGAGGAAATCCGCCACGTGTGGCCATGCCCTAAAAGTATAAAAGTTTGAGCGTTATAGACTTTAGTCTTTTTTCAACCTACTAACTATAGAACTATAAACTGAAAGCTGTTAAATTCTTCTGGCAAACAGATGATCATGTTGGGATTATTTGAGACTCCCCTTTAGGCTTCATACACACATCATATTTGGAAACCCAAAGAAGTGCATAGACCCTTACTGTACCTCTATATTCCACAATTTCATGCAGAGGAATACAGAGTTTTTTTCTGTTGGATTCCGTACAAATCTAAAAATCGAGGTATACTCCATAGGGCGCCTTGTGTACAGCACTTTTCTCCCCTGCAATCATTGCTTATAGGGGAGAATATATCTCTCATACGGCACCTGACAGAGCATGGTACGATAGAACAACAAGTACCTGCAACTCCGTAGTATGGCTCTACCATGGGCATGTGCACTTACTCATTGAAAAGACAATGAGTGGACCCCTGATGTGCCAATATGGCCAGATTAGAGCATATGCAAAATTGACAATTGCAGCCAGCAGGATCCTGAGCATGTGTAGTGAAGCAATGTACAATGCATTCGGAAATTCTTTAGACCCTTTCACTTTTTTCATATTTTGTTCTTTCGAGGCCTTGTGCTGAAATAAAAAAAAATTACGTTTTTCCCCATCATTCTGCACTTAATAACCCATAATGAAAACGTGAAAATAGAGTTTTAGAAATTTTTGCAAATTTATTAATAAATAAAAAACTAATATTTCGCATGGAAATAAGTATTCAGACCCTTTGCTATGACACTTGAAGGTTAGGTCTGGGGGCCTCCCATTTCTGTAGAAGATCTTTGAAATGTTTCTACACCTTGATTGGAGTCCACCTGTGATAAATTCATTTGATTGGACAGGATTTGGAAAGACACACTCCAGTCTAAAGTATGGGCAAAATTGACAATTAACTCTAGCGGCATTCTGCGCATGCTCGGGAAAGCCAGGGGTATTGACCTTCAACTGCACACGGAACAAACGTGGGATGCCTTTAAACTCCATTCAGGATTCTTCTTAAGTAATTTGAGACTTCTTTTTAGACAAAATGCTAAAACAGACAGATTTGAGAGGGGCATGTTTTGGATGCTGAACCCCAGTAGTATAATGATCTGCTGGTGGTTTAGTGCCAGGTTCCCTTTAAGGGTTGTCGCGGTAGACTGTGTATTAACAATAAAATGACATGCAAAGCTATAACCAGTTATGGATGGCACAGTCTAATATCAGATTCATTCTTGACCCGCTGTCCCCACTGAAAACCATAAACATTTCCGGTCAGGATCTACCTGTATACATTGCTGCTAGAGAGTTTACAAAGGGCACTGAGTCTTCCAAACTTCAAAAATAGGACCGCAGATAATTCCATCCTTTAAAATTTACATATTTTTGGTTTATTTATTTTTGGATGTGTGTCATTCTTTTCAGCAAGTCTATCTGCTTGGCTACTTACTAATGCAGTTTCCAGACTTCGTTGTAAATCAACATTCTTTAGTAATGACATGTGGGATCGACTAATAAATAGTCAATGTTTATTTAAAACTACTTACTAAGAATATGGCAGAGAATTGAACGATTGATTCAATTGTGCCAAAAGTCATATATTGGATATAAATGTACACCAATTCAATGACTCCTGACTTTGCACTGCCCTTTTTTGTCCTAAAAATATTTCTGAAAAGTAAAAGTATATTATCACTGTAGAGTGCTAAAATATAACTTTCAATACATTATCATTTAAAATGTCCATGTAACACATTTATACTTGAAAAAACAGGACGGACTAGCAATTTAGGGCCAAAATAAAGTTGTGGACCCTGGTTCCTTAAAAAACTGCCCTTTCTTGAAAGGTTTGGACTACGCTACAGAAAGAGCGATCCCACAAGGGAAATATACCTAGTATACCCCTGTGTGGCTACGTCCTCCGTTTTCTCCCAGTTTAGCCCGGGATTCTACCGGTGAGAGGATGAAAGAGCAGTTTTTTTTGAGTAACCAGGGTCCACAACTACATTTTGGCCTTAAATCATTGGAATCTACTCGTTCTCTCCAAACACACATACCTATACACAAGAACCCTTGCATGGTATAAGCGCATATACAAAGTACACCTGAATTATGGTACGAACTGGATATTTGTCTTCTATTTTCTTGTTGGAGCATGGGACTAGACAGTTCTGTGCTTTCAAGTATTAATATGTTACATGGACATTATAAGTGATAATGTTTTGAACACTTTCTCCGTCCTCAAATTCTGTGCTTTGCTGGCTACACTAGGTTAAAGGATCAAATAGTCTTTGCATTCAGTCCAATATTCAAACACCAAAGGACTAACAGTCTTATCTTGTTTTTGGCCAGGCTATTGAGCTCTACATATTTAACATAATGGCACCATTTTGGAAATCTAAGGTTTCTCTTCTAGGCCGCAGCTGAAGCCTGTGCTGTCCATGACAACATGACAACTAAGCAGCGTTGTCTTGAGCCACATGAGAATTTGCATAGAAAATACAACAAATGCCGACCACAGAAACCAATGCATCTCCTTTTCCGATTTCCACATGGCTTATGACAGCGCTACTCAGTTCTATAGTATGGTGCAATTGAATTGAGGCCTATAGCACTCCATAATTCTGACCAAAAATTTGGATTTTTAAGTTTTGCGTTCAGTTACACTTTAACAGTTTATTGCCCCTCTTATTAACTGAATCCGCCATATGTATATGATACAGCTAATCTAGTAATATTTTTAGACTAAAGGATTGTATATACTGTGATGAGTTACTCCTTGTTTTCCTAACATTTCCAAAATGATATTAAAAAGAGAAAATATGCCAACTAAAATGAAATGGTAGTCTAGGATTCAAGATTTCAACACATTACAGCTATAAATGGAAATCTCAAGGAAATGGGTTTGACTTCTAAAGAGCTGCAATTAGTAAAATATCTTCAGTCAAATCCAAGATGTTTACCAGGAATTCTGTTATCACAGAAGTAACCTATACAGGCATCTTATTACTTTATTTCCTATTACAAAGATGTTGGGGAATGTTCGACCATTATGAGTTCTTTTCGACTGGTTGTCATTATTGTCAACTGGTTGTAAGACTAGAAGTAGAGATTTTAAGACCCATAAATATGAAGTAATCGCTTGCCAAGTGAGGGAAAAATTAAGTAGCTTTCTAAGTACTTATGTCATCAGAATTATATCCACCAGTGTTTAAAGCCTCTGATTCTCGTTCTTGACTGCCATAATTGAAAAAATATCATATGATCATAACTTCTCTTTCAAAAAGTATAGAGTGCTTTTCTTCCACTGACTTGTCCACCACTAAATTCAGCTCTTTATTGAAAAGTACAAGTCCACTAAAATAGTGTGGTCCGGAGTCCGTTAAATTCCCAGCCCATGAAAGGGTATCGTAGGCCAGGGATGGGTCTAAAGCAGGGCTAGTCATGGAAAGAAAATAAGGAGACCAGGAATTGAAAGTCACTTAACTAGGCCGGCGTGACTCACATGCGGCCACAAAAGAAACAGCGTTACAACACTTCTCAGAAGATGTGAGAACCACAGTCTCCTACAACTTTGTCCAACTTCGGTTCAACTTGGTTCAGCAACAATTCAGGCAATGGTGGCTCACCACTCTACAGGCCAAAGTCTTGGCCCTCCTTCCTGATGCAGGGGAACTTCCTCTTTAAATCCAGGCCTTCTACTCAACCTCTGGGTTGCAGCCTATCAGAAATGTTTCGGGGAGGCTCCTGTCCAATGCTAACTGATCTCCATGGACCCTCACTGCCTTTTTGAGCCCCTACATGCCTCAGGCTCGATACAGCACTTGTGCCACACTGACACTTCAGCAACACCTCTGCCGCACAAAGGGCCGTAGCCCGCGCACTGAACCCTGATAGGTGGGAACAGCCTCCTTATAACCATAAAGCACACAGTATAGTCACGCTAGATGCATCCCCCACTGGTGTTATGGGGGAGTTAAGTAGTCAAAATGGCATATGGGCTGTTTCTCCCAGCACCAAATACATTAAAGCCACAGCAGCCGCCATTGCCTGAACTAAAAGCACAAAGTACAATACAAACTATGCATACATCAACCAGCAATGTGTCTTTCTTTCAAACTTCAACCCCGGGGAGAAAATCATTTTAGCAGCAGACTGAATGCATTTAAAAGGCACAGTAATATTTACATAGGTCTTCCATATATACAGGGTGGGCCATTTATATGGATACACCTAAATAAAATGGGAATGGAACAGTTTCCTGGAAAGTGGATTGGTCGTCGTGGGCCAGTTGAATGGCCCCCTAGGTCTCCCGATCTGACCTCCTTAGACTTTTATCTTTGGGGTCATCTGAAGGCAATTGTCTATGCTGTGAAGATACGAGATGTGCAGCAACTGAAACTACGGATACTGGAAGCCTGTGCTAGCATTTCTTCTGCGGTGTTGCTATCAGTGTGTGAAGAGTGGGAGAAGAGGGTTGCATTGACAATCCAACACAATGGGCAGCACTTTGAACACATTTTATAAGTGGTCAGAAACGTGTAAATAACTCATGAAAGAATAAAGTAACGTTAAAACCAAGCACACCATTGTTTTTCTTGTGAAATTCTCGATAAGTTTGATGTGTCACATGACCCTCTTCACATTGAAAAAACTAAAGTTGGATACAAAATGGCCAACTTCAAAATGGCCACCATGGTCAACACCCAGCTTGAAAAGTTTCCCCCTCCCATATACTAATGTGCCACAAACAGGAAGTTAATATCACCAACCATTCCCATTTTATTTAGGTGTATCCATATAAATGGCCCACCCTGTACAGTGCAAATAAATATACTATGTGACCCTTTAAGAATGGGGCCACTTCCACATTCTTTCAATAATTACAACAATATAATTGTGACAACTATTAATAGTAGAAATAGTTGTTGATGTAGCATAATGTAGGTGGTTTCCCAAAATTCCTAGTAATTTTGTAAGATAAATTCACACTTTTAGGCTATGTTCACTTAGAAACCAATTCAATAAGATAAAAAAACAATGAAGCAGCTTGCAAATGTGGTTGATTTAAAAAAAATGCTACCATTTGTGTACACAGCTCCTATGCAGACCTATGTGCGTCCATGTTTACAGAATGTAAAGTAATCCTGTGTACAGTCTGATCCTATTCTAGCTACCTCCATACACATAAGATCTCCATCGACCTCCCCATAAACATTCATGCTTGGATTGGCCGATTGTGATATATTAATTTAATAGGGCAGAGGGAGAAAAGCTGCTTCCTTAGGGCTTGTCCACACATAACAGAATTGCTGCTTTGCAGACATTCCGCCTCGAAAAAACTGCACCATTTCCTGCGTTTTTTATTGCAGAAAATGGTACGGATTTTGCTGCGTTTTTTCAGTGCTGGGAGATGTGGCCATCTCCTCTGAAAAACACAGCAATTCAGTCCACTTTCCGCCGCAGGAATTGACATGCTACAGTATGAAAAATACACAACGCATGTGAATTTCTGGTCGGAAATTTTACGCAGTATGTGGATGAAATATGTTAAATCTCACCCACTTTGCTGCTACTGTATTCTGAGGTGTATTTTCCATCCGCAATTCCGGATGGAAAATACGCATCAATTCCGTTACGTGTGGACGAGCCCTTAGACTTCTGGCAGTGACTTATCTCTCGGCAGAGCAAAGGTTTGGCAGTGTAAATCCAATATGTGTGATCTTCATTCCCCCTGTTATCTGCCATTTGGCGGTGAGTCATAACCCCTATACACAGATTGCTGACAGATCCCACTGATTTTCCTGACAATCTAATGTGTAGGGGAAGTTTAACCTATGGACAATAGAAGAGGAGTGTGGAAGGGACTGATGCATGAAAGCGGAAACAGAATACACACAGGATTTGTGTGTAACTATATAGACAAATAGTACTGCATAGGAGCTGTATACACAAAGTAGTAGGTCTTTCTTATTAAGTCTCTGAATACAAATTTGGTTGCAAAAGTAAACATGTCAACTATTATAGATAAAATTTATATAAAAATTGTTTACGTGTCAATGTCACAAAATGACTATCCCTTCATGGTATGAGATTATATAGTAGTAGTGCTAGACACAAGGGCCGTGTTATACAGTTTATAAAATGTTTGGTTTCTAACCAAATTCAGGAGTAAGTCGGATGGGATAATTAGAACACAGAAAATACTTCTTCTACTTCTTGTTTTTGCATCCCCTTACTGGTTTCAAAAACTTCCCTATGTGAACCAACCTGGCCTAAGGCTCTGTTGACACCGGTAGTGTGTTTTATACCGTCAGGGGTACCAGTATTTTTGACAGCAAGAATGACATATCTGCATCACTGTTCTTGTTGTCAAAAACACTGGGATTCCTGACGGACCCCATTATAAGTTAAGGAGTCGTTGGAGTCATAGCTGTCATTGCTCCGTTAAGAACAGATGCCGCGGCGGTAGTGGGCTCATAGACCTAGATGTTGTGGAAGGGAAAGTAACGTTCTTATGATTATGATGATTCTGAGTGCAGAGTAGTTGCTTTTGTGAAACAGGCTTCATGTTTGATGTGTTTCTTTTGGACAGACGAGATGGTTACATGTAAAATTAAACCACAGTCTGTGAGTAGCTGGGGACAAGCAATTCAAAAATGTACTGAGGTCTAGTTCTATAATTGTTGTGCTTGCATTGTGAATCCTGGTTCCAAAGCACGTAAAAAATGATGGGAATACAGCCTGTTATTATGCATATAGCCATCCCGGGGGCTGAGATGCTGGAAACAATTATAACATAATATGAAGTGAATCTGACATGATTGAAGAGGTTAACCAGGAATGGTCATTGTTGTAATGTTTCTAAAGTCTACTATTGCGGATGAGTTCCAGAGATGGCCTGCAGCATTAACTCTTCTTGTCCCTACTTCATCCATCTCGGATACAGTCTTTGTTATAAATATGTTTCCTTCAGGCAATGATACAGTTAATGAATAGAATGCTGGTAGGTTTAAATAAATTGGTCTTCCATTTGTACTATTAGGCATCAGAGCTTGCTTTCCAAATAGAGATTTATACAAAAATTATCAAAAGATTTAACAGTCCGCCCAATTATACTGTTATAGTTCTACACTCAAAAAAACTCAACTTTCAGCGTCGGGAAATATCTGTTGTGGCAGGTTGAAGAAATTTGTGGGATCTAAGTATCACAGTTCTTGAACTATTTGTACCTGTATGAAGTTGATCCAAAAGTAGATTCTGGTTTGCGACGTGTGATGAGCCATGTGACTACACACATGATGGAAATAACCTCTCCAGATCTTTATATCATTCAAATAATTTGGCTTTGAAAAGGTAAATCTCATGTTTGATTTATTATACAGCCATTTATCATTCACCAGGTGAGCGTAGTCCACATGAAATGCAAATGTTCGAAGCATATCTTGCTATATAAACAGAACCACTTAGATAAACAGTGAATCGAACCACAAAAAACTACACTCTATCCCTACTACTACTACTTCTACTACTACTACTACTTCTACTACTACTACTACTTCTACTACTACTTCTACTACTACTACTACTACTACTACTACTACTACTACTACTTCTACTACTGCTGCTACTACTACTACAACTACTACTACTACTACTACTACTACTTCTACTACTACTACTACTACTACTACTACTACTTCTACTGCTACTACTACTTCTACTACTGCTGCTACTACTACAACTACTACTACTACTACTACTACTACTACTTCTACTACTACTACTACTACTACTTCTACTACTACTACTACTACTACTACTACTAATACTACTACTATTACTACTAATACTACTACTACTATTACTACTACTACTATTACTACTACTACTACTACTTCTACTACTACTACTTCTACTACTACTACCGTGTTTCCCCGATAGTAAGACACCCCCGATTGTAAGACGTATCGGGGGTTTCAGGGGGGTCGGCTAATATAAGCCGTACCCCGAAAGTAAGACATATGTCTTACTTTCGGGGAAACACGGGGGTATTGCCGCCTCCTGCCCACTTCCGCGCCGCCCCCTCTCCATACGTCACCGCGCCGGATATATCCGTCCTCAGCAGCTGCTAGTTCGCGCAGGAGGACGGATATATCCGTCCTGTGATGGCGCGGGTACTGAGACTGTACCCACGCGATCAGCGGCAGGAGCACGGCTGTTATACACAGCCTGGCTCCTGCTGCAACTGCCGGAATCGAAGCGCGCGCCGATTCCGGCAGTTTAACCCATTAAATGCCGCTGTAAATAGTGACAGCGGCATTTAATGTGTTTGACAGAGGGGGGAGCTCCCTCTGTCACCCGATCGGCGCCCCCGCAAACAAATCGCGGGTCGCCGTCGGGTTTCCATGACAGCCGGGGGTCTAACAAAGACCCCCAGGTCTGCCTTCAGCATCTGCCTGTTAGGCGATGCCGGAGGCATGACCTAATAGGTTGACTGTCAGTTTTACACTGACAGGCAATAATGCTTCGGTATACTAAGTATACCAAAGCATTATATATGCGATCGGCACATCGCATAGTGAAGTCCCCTGGTGGGACTAAAAAAAAAAATGTAAAACAGTTAAATAAAGTTTGTGAAAAAAAAAAAAATAATAATTCGACAATTTTTTTCCAATATAAGACATACCCCGAAAGTAAGACATAGTGGGGCTTTTGGGGATAAAAAGAAAGTAAGACACTGTCTTACTTTCGGGGAAACACGGTACTACTACTACTACTACTTCTACTACTACTACTACTTCTACTACTGCTGCTACTACTACTACAACTACTACTACTACTACTTCTACTACTACTACTACTACTACTACTACTAATACTACTACTATTACTACTACTACTATTACTACTACTACTACTACTTCTACTACTGCTACTACTAATACTACTACTACTACTGCTACTACTACTACTACTACTTCTACTACTACTTCTACTACTGCTACTACTACTACTACTACTACTACTACTATTGTTACTACCTGGGGTATAGCTATCGGGGATGCAGAGGTGGCAGTTGAACCCGGCCCTGGTGCTTGAAGGGGAACAAGCGTCCCTCTGCATCATAGAAAGACACCAGTATTATAAATTACATATGTTGGTTATGGCCCTGTTACATATTTTGCATTGGGTCCCAGGAGCTTTAAATTACACCTCTGACTAGTACTACGACTACATAGTGCTCTGTGGTGTTAGGAAGGAAAACGCAAGGACAGTTACTATAGTCAACATACTTTATATGAGCCATATCATACTAGCATGGGTGGAATTTCAAGGGGAATACATACTAAAACATGCCCATTTTTTCTAATCTGTTTTTACTTTTTAGATTTTATTTATTTCAGAAAATTAACTTCTTTGGGAGAGTGTTGTGGGCATGCTCTGTGACATGTGCAGAGGTCACTCTGGATGGAGGGAGAGGAGCTGTTGCCTATTATTAATGATGTGATCCTGTGTTATCTGCTTGAAACACTGCTTTATAATGCCTTTAATTGTAATCCTGCCCTCTGATAATGAAATGACTGCAGACCCTGCTGTGGAATGGAGTAGTAAATTCTGCTATTTATCATAATTTTTGGACATGCCCCACTTTCAAAGGGGTATACACTGTATAGGTGATAACTAATATATCGGTGGGGTTCAACCGCTGGGAATGGAGTTGAATGGAGCTGTGGTCGAACTTGCACACTGCCAATCTATTCAAACAGTACGGCACAGATGGAAACTTCCGAGTCAAGTGCTCGGCAGTCCATCAGTGTCATAAACTTTGAATGGAGCAGCAGGGCGCATGCTCGCCCACCGCTTCATTCAGCTCCTCCTGGCTGTAGGTTTGGGGCTAGGGAGAATGGGGGATATGGGTCCCCCAATTCTGGCGATTGGTAGGTGCCCCAGCTGTTGGACCCCCACCGATCTATTAAGTATTTCCTATCCAGTGGATAGGTGACAATTTTTGGTAGCAGGAATACCCCTCTAAAGCCTTATGGGGTGAGCTAAAAAATTACCTTAATTCTACTTTTCAACTTACTTTTAGCCTTACAACTGAATGGACCTTTTTAATACACTGTCTGATCCGGCCTTAGGGGTGTGCGACCTGTGCTTTCACACAGGTCGCATCCCTCCAGCAGGTGAAAGGGGGCGCTGCGCTGGCTCCCTTCACCCGGTTGTTTCAGAAGTGCCCAGGCCCAGCGACTCAGCAGTTGACTTTCCGCCCGGGCGCTTCTTCACTCAGTGCCGTCTGTACCGCTGTAGCAGCCATAGTGTCTGCTAGCGGCGACAACTGGCATGAGGGCGGTAGCAACACTAGCAGCCACTGCAGCTGCTACAGCGGTAGCGACGCAACTATAGCAAAGCAGGAAGGTATCTCCCTGCTCTGCTATCTACTAACGCCACTGTAGCTCCCTGAAGGAGCGGAATCCCTGTGTGTCCAGCAATTCCTCTCCTGGAGCGCTCTGCTTGATTTCTCTGTCCATATATGGACAGTGACATCAGGGGAAACTCCTGAAGCGGAATCCCCGTCCACAGCATTGCAGATGCTGTGACCGGCGATTCCACTCCAGGAGAAGCCAATGATGTCACTGTCCATAAATGGACACAGACAACAGGAGCTTCTCCTGGAGTGGAATCCCCGGTCACAGCGTTGGATTTTTTGCCTGCGTCTTTTGCATTAGCTTCAACGGCTTAAGAAAAAAACGCAAAAAAAAAAAGAGGTCAAACTCTGTGGACAGAGAAATCAAGCGGAGGGCTCCAGTAGCGGAATCCCTGGCCACATGGGCATTCCGCTCCTTCACGGAGCTACAGTGGTGCTATGTACAGGAAGGGGAGGTGCTATCTACAAGAGGGCTATGGGCTGTGTGGCACTACATACAAGTGGGCTGTGAGGCACTACCTACAAGTGGGCTGTGGGCTGTGTGGCACTACCAACAAGGGGGATATGGACTGTGTGGCACTCCCTACCAGGGGGCTGTGTGGCACTCCCTACCAGAGGGCTGTGTGGCACTCCCTATGGGGGCTTTATGGCACTCCCTACCAGGGGGCTGTGTGGCACTGCCTACCAGGGGGCTGTGTGGCACTCCCTACCAGGGGGCTGTGTGGCACTCCCTACCAGGGGGCTGTGTGGCACTCCCTACCAGGGGGCTGTGTGGCGCTCTCTACTGGGGGCTGTGTGGTGCTCTCTACAGGGGGCTGTGTGGCGATCTCTACAGGGGCTGTGTGGCGCTCTCTACAGGGGGCTGTATGGCGCTCTCTACAAGGGGGCTGTGTGGCGCTATCTACAAGGGGGCTGTGTGGTGGTTTCTACAAGGGGGCTGTGTGGCTCTAGCTACAAAGGGGCTGTGTGGCGCTATCTACAAGGGGCTGTGTGGCACTACCTACAGGGGGAATCTGTGAGTGGGGGGCTGATTGTCATTTTACTGTGAGTGGCGGGTTGATGGTCATTTTACTGTGAGTGGGGGACTGATGGACTTCAAGTGGTTTCCACCTTTGACCTCCAATTGAAATAAATAGGAGGCAGAAAATAACTGCGGCGCTCGTTTGGTGCTTTTTTGCCTGCGTCTTTTGCATTAGCTTCAACGGCTTAAGAAAAAAATGGTCAAACAACGCTGTCAATACAAAATCTGCTACAAAGTTCCTGCGAGTGTAGTGCTTGTTTTTAGCCGTTTCCTGTCTTTCTCAAAACAATTTTTGGTAGGGGTGCACTGAGGCAATTTTATTTTTCCAGTGCTGCCTCGAGTCCGAAAAGGTTGGGAAACTCTGTATTAGGCTACAAGATCATGCCGGCCTATACAAGGATCCCGTCGTTGAGCAGCTCAGTTCGTCGTGGGAACGGGGACTAGGTGAGTACAATTTTTGTTTGGGGGTCACTGTCTACAAGGGGGAGGTGGGGGACTGTATGGCACTGTCTACTAGGGGGAGGGAGGCTGTATGGCACGATCTACAAGGAGGAGGTGTGGGATTATGGTACTCTCTACAGGGAGGCTGTATGGAAAAATCTACAGGGGGGCACTATACTGGGGGCCACTAAGCGGACATTATACTGCGTAGGGGTACTACAGGGGGCATAATACTGTGGGCACAATTAGAGGACAAAATACTGTGTCCTTGAAGCGGTTGTAATATATTATATTATTAAATATTATTATTATACTGTATGGGGGCCCTAAAGGGGCATTATAATATTTTTTATGGGGCATTTTTTTTTAATGATGGGGTGGGGCACCGAAAGATCATTTTGCACAGGGTGCCATTTATCCTAAGGCCGGCCCTGGTCTGATCAGGACGCTACAGTAATCACATCTCAAAAATTAACAAACATTTGCAGTTTATATGAACCAGTGCAACACAAAAAATCATCCTTCATCACTGGGCCAATCCTGAATATTGTTCTAACAAACATTAAATATTGATATTGAATTACTATAGACAAGGAAATTGTACAGATTTTTTTGCTCACATGGCCATCTTTTATTAATACTTTGCGTTACACACCAGACAGTTTTCACCACATTGGTTGGTATTGAATGAAGCTTCTCATTGGACATGCTCCAATATCTCTTCATCAGTGAACGTCTTTTCTCTGATATTGACTGAATCAAGTAGGGGGGGGGGGAGATTTACATCTATAAACTCTGCTGTTCTCCACATTGTTTTTTAATCTATTGTCCTTGTTGTTTTCTCTCTGCTGTATATCTTTTCTTTTCACTGTAAACTACTGAAGAAAATATTTAAAAAATATATGGAAAACTTTATTTAAACAATAGTTCATTTTCTGATGAAGGACTACCTTTAAAAAACATAAGAAGTCAACATTCAATTTTTACTGTAGAGACTGAAGGAAGGTGCCTAAGCAGCAATTTGTTGTATGTCTTACCTGGGCAAACAGTTTATCACAACTCTCCATACTTTCTTTTGGACTCAGTGTTACGTGGTTACGATAATTTTTGTAACACACAAAAAGTTTTTAACATGGAAATCACATAGTAGGTAACATTCATCTAAAGAAATTTGTACAAGATCATTGATAATTATACATACAGCTTTCTGTCCTATCCTAACACCTCATGCCATAAGCATTTTCAATACCACATACCCTGTTATACTCTATAAATCTGTAGCAAGTTAATTCATGTATTTCCTGTTCTCATATGACTCCCCTGCATCTCCTTTTGGAATACATTAAGAACTATCCTCAAGTTGTACAGAACTTTAAAGGGAAGGCGCCATGAATTTTTTTTTTTTTAATCATATTGCTTTTAATATGATATTAACATACATTTTATTTATTTGTGTTCTCATGTTCTACTTTTTACTTTGTTCTTACTTTTACTTCTCTATGGGGGCTGGCATTTTTTTTTTTCATCTCTATATGTGTCGATTAACCCCATAGAGAATACAAACGGGAGCCGTTCCATTCTCTGAAGCGTACGCCGCTCCCACACAAACCAAAACAAAGCTCGTTCGCAGAGCGAAATCCGGCGCCATTTTCATGTGGACCGGAAGCCGCTGCGGGACAGTAAGATGACGACTTCCGGCCATATGTTCAATAGGAGTGGAGGTGGCGGCGGGAGCAGGTAATCTATGTTCGTGTATGTGATGTGCATATTATGTTCGTGTGTGTTCGTGTTATACGGTCTGCTTAGCACTGTATCTAATCCTCCTACGCTCAGAAAATGGTGGCACACAGTGTAGGAGGTTTGAAGATTCAAACCCCTCCTCCTCGCACTAGCTAGAAGAAGGGATGGGGGGATTGTGTGAGGAGACTAGAGAGAGTGTGTCTACCCCAAATTTGAAGCATAAAGCAATGATGTTGCTTTACCACATTGACCATGCTGCAATTTTGGGAACTGCTCCCTCTAGTGGCCAGCACATGGAAATGTTATAAATTAGAATCTAATTTATAATATTTCCTGACTTGTGAAAAAATTAAAAAAATTAAAACAATGTGTAATCACTTAAATAATAATTGTTTAACTAAAAAAAAATAATAATTTCTAGAGACACATTCCCTTTAATATAGTACCCATATCAGTCTATCTCCATATACCTCCACCTCATACAGAATCGGATGCCGTATTATAGAGGATTTCTACCGTAGAAGCATTGTTTTAAAAGGGAGAATATCTTTATAATACAGTACTGTATAATGGCATAGTACTGCGGCAGATGGGCCTACTGCTTCATAGGTTGGAGCTTAAAGAGAACCTTTCACCTCCCCATACATGTGCAGCTGAGTGCAGCATGTAATGGGCAGGGCGGCACAAACCCTGGGGCACTTTACATTTTTTCTAGCCTCCTCCGTTATTTAGATATCGGTGCCGTTTTATTTGGCGCCCAATATTTAAATAACCCCCTGAACTGTCAATGGGGTGTGTAATGGCAAGGGGGCATGTAACATGGCTGTGACACTGAGTGCAGCTGATATATAACGGCACCGATATCTAAATAACGGAGGAGGGTAGAATAAAAAATGTAAAGTGCCCCAGGGTTTGTGCAGCCCTGCTCATTACATGCTGCACATGTATGGGCAGGTGAAAGGTTCTCTTTAACTCGTATTAGGGCTACAATCAATGTCTGCGATTAAAGAGCATCTCCCCTGAAAACACATTTATACATGCTACAACCATCATTCCTATATGAGTGTAACTACCAGGGCCATTTTTAAAATAAACACCCCTAAACATACTTGTCCAAATCCCACTACTCAGGACATAGGGATAAATTACAGTTGGACACCAAATTAAAATGACTGCTGCCCGATTTACCACTGTAAGTGTAAGGGAAGTGTCAAAACCATCGGGACATTTTTTGGCACATAGCTGCAGTTGAATCTTTCCAGGCACCTCCATAATATATTACCTGGAAGGAACCTGCATTTCATATGAAGAAGAGTAGTGTGGAGTTCATTTATACTGCATGACCTGAATCACTTTATTATACAAAATGTATATTGTGAATTTTTGAGCTGAGTAGAGGAACACTTGATTCTACTAATAGTTATTTATTTGCATCACCTCATTTTCTGCAATCGCATTAAGAAACCTTTAATGTATTGATATTTGACCTCTATAGCATGGGTTGTTTTCAATCTGTATTGCTGCAACAAATATGGGAAACATAAGAATGGAAACAGTAGAGGAAAACGTTCCATTAGGCCTCATAGACACGGAAGAGCCATGTGCAGTTGCTGTAGGGCCTCCGTGTGCTACTGTACAGGCTCCGTCAGGTGCTGCATGAGTGAGTTTTTCTACCCTAGAAGCAGTGTTTCTAGGGGAGAATACCTATAAGATGGAGAATGCCAAGATTTTGTACAGATCAGTCTGAAAAAATGTTGTGTGTCTCAGTATGAAATATAGATGCATAATAAGGCCCTCTTAGGATGCCCTATTATGGCTCCATCCAACATTCGACTATGAATATGAGCAGGGCTTGCTCCAGGTTTAGGTGGGCCCTAGGACGACACAGACTTAGTGGGTCCCTTTGCGGTGGAACTCACAGCGGCAGTAAAGAACCACACAGCCGCCTCCCAGGGAGTGCCACACAGCCCCTCTCCCAGGTAGTGCCACAGAGCCCTCCTCACAGGTAGTGCCACACAGCCCCCCTCCTAGGTGGTGCCACAAAGTCCCCCTCCCATGTAGTGCCACATAGCCCCCCCCCCTCCCAGGTAGTGCCACACAGCCCCCCAGGAAGTGCCACACAGCCACCCTCCCAGGTAGTGCCACACAGCCTCATGCTGTGGGCTACGTAGGGGCTGCTACTACGGTAGCTGCGCCACCTCCTAGACAGGGGCTCCCTCTAGAAGCAGAATCCCCAGCAAGAGTGTCGGCAGCACTCTGGCTGGGAATTCCACTCCTGACGCTGACTCTGCCATTCCACTCAAATTCCACTCCGTGCCCGGCGGCCGAGTGGACCACCTGAAGGATAGTGGGCCCTGACATGCCGGCCCTGTATATGAGGATTTATAGTGCCCTAGATATTTATACATCCAATTCACAAGGTAAGATAAAAAGACAGTATTTTATTTTCAATAAATAAAGATCTGTCCTGGTCATGTGATGGACACACAGGTGGATGGTTCGTTACAGAATGGTTATCAGAGCTCTCTCTTGTAGCGAGCAGTGCACCTGTCTGATCGTTATATAATAGATTTTCTCTAGGTTTCTTCCTGGCACTCTTTCCATGTAGATCAATTTTGTGCAGCCTGTTTCTAATGGTAGACTCACTTGACAGCAATAGCGGCGAGAATTACCTACGTGGCCGATATCTCCCCTAGTGTGACAGATTAATCAACAGGGTGAACGTCTTAAATCTTCAGGTCAGGTCTGCTATTGTTTTTCTGACACTTTTCTAGTTAGAAAAATGTCATAAATCTCTGATAAATGAACAACTCTGAGGGCTTGCCCACTTCAGGGCTTCATAAATAGGACATAAAAACATTAATAAACCTGGCCCACATAGTATAAACTTTTAAAGAGTTTCCAAAGAAACCATTAACATACATTAACAACACAGAAAGTTTTTTGTACTTCTGGCCTAATAATAAAAATAATAATAATAATAATAAATAAATATAATCTTATGGATTTAATAGTAATAAATCCCTAATAGTGAGGATATAGATTTATTTTCCTTCTATCAATGGTGGATGATTAAGAACTATCTGCTCATAAATGTAGATGAACCATGTTGTGTTTATTTTAGTCTTTGGATTTGGATTTGCTAATTCATAGCGATTATTAATTTTCAAAGGCAAAATACACCTTATTACAAAATACAGTTTGGCCACAGCTTCATTTCCCATAATTCCACGCCTTCAGCTGTCAGCCATTTATTCCTCTATGATTTAGTTCTTTTGTGAGCCACACTGACATCTGATCCTTCTCTGTTGCCAAGTGGCAATATCCTTAAAAATAACAGAGCAAGATGTTACTGATACAGCTACAGGGCCGAGAGCAATAAATCTCCATGATTGGGAGCGTGCTCTGTTTGGTTTTCTGTTCCTGCCTTCTGCCCCTAAGATCAAACAGCTACAAGTAGGTGGATGGCAGAGGAACAGCCAAACCCGTGAGCTGGATATAGTAACAGAGCAGCCAGCAAACCAATGGGACAAAAGACAAGCAGCTAAAATGTCCTAAAAACAACACCGTGAATTAACCTGCAAGTGTAAGAAGAACAGGGTCCAGCGGAATACTGTATGTGGAGTAAGCCTCACATATATTGTATGCAGGAAATGATTTATGGAGTCTGTAGTACAATTAGATTGATGCATTTTATATAATTCGATTGAATTCTTGCCAAAATACAAATATAGTTTATATACATACACATTATCGCTTACACAGCTAAAAAAGGATCATACCATAAACCATAGAAAATGACACAAATACATGAACACTATACCAAAAGCCATAGGCCATCACACAAACACTTAAACACTATACCACAAGTAATAAGACATGACACAAACACATGAAAACTATACAACAAGCCATAGGATGCAACAAAAACACATAACACAATTCCTTTAAGAGGATCTGTCACTAGTTTATTAATTTCCTATCTCCTAACTAATTGAATAGACGCTATGATGCTGATAACTAGAGTGGGATTTGTTTACAAAAATATTTATTATTTGCAAAGTTATGAACATTTTTCTAAATATGCTAATTTGGTTATAATAGCCAAATAGAAGGTGACTCTTTTTTACTCTGGGCGGTGTAATGTTTTCTGTATGACGCTGTCCAATCAGCATACAGATTCTCCCCCTGCTCTGCCCAGCAACAAAGCCTGATCATATAGTATACAGCTTCCATTCCCGACTGTGTTTTCAACTGGTGATATCTACGGTTGTTTCACAGCTAGAACTGCGATCCTGGTGTTATATGAAAGATTAGAATCTCATCTTTCATATGCCACCAGAAGTACTGTTCTAGGTGGTCCTGAGCCTGAGATATGGCTATTTGAAGTGATCCCTCTTCCCTCCAACCTCAGTCTCTCACACTGTGTGAAGCAGCTTCATGCTGAAAGGACAGCGTCGGAGGCTGTGAGGTAGCGCCACCTCAGGAGAATCGCTGCTGTTGACACCCACTTGTCAAGTATAGGCTCATTCGCCTATTAAGAAAAAAGCTCATAACTTTTAAAATAATAAATGTTTTGGGACACAATTTTTACTAGTATTATCAGTGTGACAGCGCCTATTAGATTATCTAGGAGATAGGGCATTACTAAACTATTGACAGAGCCTCTTTAAGTCATTGTACATGACACAAATACATGAACATTATCCCACAAGATAGTGGACTTTATCTAAACACGTGAGCACTATTCCACAAGTCATATTACATCCCACAAACTCATGAACACTAAATCTTAACTCATAGGATATGACACAAACACATGAACACAGTCTTACTACGTTTCATGATTCCGTGATGGTGGTGTGATTGTTCCATAGTTACATTGGTTGAAAAAAAGACAGGTCCATCATGTCCAACCTTTCTGAATAAATTATACATCATTCATTACTAGATTAATTATAACCCTCAATGCAATTTATCAGTAAATTATCATCAAGCCTCTTTTTAAATGCTAAGCAGAAAATTACCACAGCACTGGACCACAAGTGGGTGCATGCCTCAATAGGACCGGATCCGCGGTCCCCAATATCAGATAGACAAAATAGACGAGAAGACAGCACTTCCAAAATATGTCAGCGGTGATTAAAAAGCTGACATATTTTGGAAGTGCTGTCTCCTCGTCTATTTTGTCTATCTTTTTAAATGCTGACATGGTATCTGCCATTACTAAGATTTAGGGTAGGGCATTCCATAGTTTCACTAACTGTAAAGAACCCTTTCCTATATTGATGTCTGAAACTTCTTTTTTTCCACATGCAATGGGTGTCCCCTGGTCCTTTGTAGAGTCCTTTTAAAGAACAGATTATGTGCTAGTTCTTTGTATTGACCACAAATATATGCATAAATGTTAATAAGATCACCTCTAAGGCATCTTTTTTCCAAGCCGAACAAGCCTGATTTCTCTAGTCTTTCATTGTAAGCGACACCTCCCACCCCATTTAATAATCTAGTTGCCCGCCTTTGAACCCTCCCCAGCTCTCCTACAACCTTTTCACAATGTGGAGACAAAAAAATGAAGATGTGGCCTTACAAGGGATTTATAGTGGGTAATATTATATTTGAATCAAAGGTTAGACCACAATCCAAAAGAAGAGGCAGCACTCCAATGATATAGAAAAATCCAAAATGTATTCACCCAACATACAGGCAACGTTTCACCTTCCCATTGAAGGCATTTTAAAGGCTTGAAAATGCCTTCAATGGGAAGGTGAAACGTTGCCTGTATGTTGGGTGAATACATTTTTGATTTTTCTATATCATTGGAGTGCTGCCTCTTCTTTTGGATTGTGGTCTAATTTTGGTTTGAGGTCTTTTGTCATGATTCCTCTGAGGATAGCACCCACTACATGCTACAGTGCAGCTCCTAGATCTCGTTTGTTCCTTGAATCACAGGATTGTATCTCTCTTTTTATACACCCTAAAATTTCTGCTGCTTAGCTTATTTTTAACCAGTATACCCAGGTCCTTCTCTTGTTCCGTTATCTCCAGCTTTATTCCATTTAATGTATATGAATTAATACTATTACTGCGTCCTAGGTGCATTACTTTACGTTTATCAACATTAAATTTAATCTGCCATGTTTTTGCCCATGCTGCCAGCTTATCTAGGTCTTTCTGTAATATTTTAAGGTCATGCTCATTTTTAAGTATCCTGTTGTTCAAATCAATTTCCGAGTAGACAATATTGATTTTTTTTCAACAGATTGCGATCACTTGTTGCTATTGGTCGTGCTTTTTTTTTATAACACAAAAGACCATGTCAGATTCTGACCAAAGACAGAAACACTATATGGCCAAAAGTATGTGGACCCATTCAAATTATTGAGTTCAGTTGTTTCAATCTTAGCCAATGCAAAAAGGTGCATAAAATCAAGCACACAGCTATGCAATCTCAATAGACAAACATTAGTAATAGTATGGGGTCATACTGAAGAGTTCAGTGACTTTAAATGTGACACTGTCATAAGATGCCACAATCATGTGAAATTTCTGATCAGCTAGATCATCCCGATTACGGTCAACTATAAGTGATATTATTATGAAGTGGAAATGCCTAGAAGAAAAGAATAGCTGAGCCACAAAATGGTAGACGATGCAAACTTACAGAGCGGTGCCGCTGAGTGATGAAGTACGTGGTGAATATCCTCTGTTAAATCACTCACTACAGAGTTCAAAACTGTGCCTGGAAGTGACATCAGTACAAAATCTGTGCATAATGAGCTTCATGAAAGATCACCATGCATAATGCCAAGTGTAAGCGGGAGTGGTGTAAAGCGCTCCACCCAGGGCCGGCCTTAGGGGTGTGCGACCGTGCCATTGCACAGGGCGCATCACTCCAGCAGGTGAAGGGGGCGCTCCGCTGGCTCCCTTCCCATGCTTGTGTTTCAGAAGAGCCCGGGTCTGGCGACTCAGCAGCTGCCCTTCTGTCCGGGCGCTTCTTCTCTCAGTGGCGTTGCTACCGCTGTAGCATTCATAGTGGCTGCTAGCGGCAACACCCGGCATAAGGGCGCCCGTGCCCCATGGCCAGCGGCGCCGCTAGCAGTCGCTGTGGCTACTACAGCGGTAGCGACACAACATTCAATAGTATCTGCGTCTTTAGGACGCAAATACTGTTGAACACTACAGCAGAGCAGGGAGGTATCTCCCTGCTTTGCTATCTACTAGTGCCACTGTAGCTCCCTGAAGGAGTGGAATCCCCGTGTGGCCGGGGATTCTGCTCCTGGATGGAGCGCTTGATGTGGACAGTGACATCAGGGGCAACTCCTGAAGCGGAATCCGAGGAACTACCTACAAGGGAACTGTGTGGCACTACCTACAAGGGGGCTGTGTGGCACTACCTACAAGGGGTCTGTGTGGCACTACCTAAAAGGGGGCTGTGTGGCACTACCTACAGCGTGCTGTGTGGCACTACCTACAAGGGGACTGTGTGTCACTACCTACATGGGGCCTGTGTGGCACTACCTACAAGGGGCTGTGTGGCACTATCTACAGAGGGCTGTGTGGCACTATCTACAGGGGGCATCTGTGGGTGGTGGGTTGATTGTTATTTTAGTGAGAGCGGCAGGCTGATGGTGATTTTACTGTGAGTGGCGGGCTGATGGGGATTTTACTATGAGTGGGGGACTGATGGACATTTTACTGTGATTGAGAGGCTGATGGTCATTTTAATGTGAGTAGGGAGCTGATGGTCATTTTACTGTGAGTGGTGGGGTGATGGTCATTTTACTGTGAGTGGGAGCTGCTTTTTTCTTCCAGGGGTGCCCCGAGTCTGAAAAGGTTGGGAAACTCTGTACTAGGCTACAGGATCACGCCGGCCTATGCAAGGATCCCATCATCGGCGTTGTGGTGCAGGTCAGTTTGTTGTGGGAACGGGGCCTAGGTGAGTAAAACATTTTTTGTTTGGGGGCACTGTCTACAAGGGGAAGGTGGGGGTCTGAATGGCACTGTCTACATGGGAGAGGTGGGGTGCTTTATGGCACTGTCTACAAGGGGGAAGTGGGGGATTATGGCACTGTCTACAAGGACGTGGTATGGCACAATCTACAGGGGGCACTATCTACAAGGGAGGGAGGGCTGTGTGTGGCAGCCAGGGGAGGGGGGCATTATACTGTGTGGAGGCCACTAAGCGGACATTATACTGTGTAGGGGCACTACAGGGGGCAATATACTGTGTGTGGCACTTAGGGGGCATAACACTGTGTCCTTGAAGGGGTTATAATATATTTTATTATTAAATATTATTATTATCCTGTATGGGGGCACTAAATAGGTATTATATTGTGGGGGGCATTATACTTATTTATGGGACATGTTTTTTTTTGATGGGGGATAATTTTGCATAGGGCGCTATCTATCCTAAATCCGGCCCTGGCGCCACCATTGGAATGAAATCTGGGTTTGGCAGATGCCAGGAGAAGGCTACCTACTGGAATGCATAGTGCCTAAGTTAATATTTGGTGGAGAAGGGATTATGGTCTGGGCTGTCTTTCTGGGTTTGGGTTAGGCCTCTTATTTCTAGTGAAGGGTAATGTTAATGCTACAGCATACGAACCCATTCTACACAATTGTTTGCTTCCAACTTTGTGGCAAAAGTTTGGTGAATGTCCTTTGCTATTTTTGCACAACTGTGCCCCTGTGCACAAAGCGAGGTCCATAAAGACATGGTGTAACAAGTTTGGTGTGGAGGAACTCGGGTGGCCTTCACAGAGCTCTGACCTCAACCCCATCAAACACTTTTAGAATGAAATGGAGTGCCAACTGCGAGCCAGAACTTCTCATCCAACACCAGTACTTGACCTCACAAATACTCATTTGGATGAGTGGGCACAAATTTCCACAAACACTCTAAAATCTTGTGGAATGCCTTTCTAGTAGAGTGGAGGCTGTTCTAGCCACAAATGGGGGCCAAATCCATATTAACGCAAATGATTTTAGAATAGGATGTCCAACAAACTCATATAGGTGTAATGGTCAGGTGTTTTCTGGCGTAAATTAGGATAGGTCACCATTAGGAAGACCATCAATACCTGATCGTTAGAGGCTGGACTCCTGGCACCCCCACCGATCAGCTGTATTAAAGGTGCCGCGGAACTCGTATGAACGCTGCTTACACTTCATTCCTCACCTGCTCGTACTGTGAATCGCCGACACACTTGTGGCGGCGGTTCACTGTATTACAGCCTTCTCCCATTGAAGTGAATAAGAGAAGGCTGTAATACTGTGAATCGCCGCTACAAATGTGTCGGCGATTCACAATACGAATAGTGACAGGAATGAAGGGGAAGCAGTGCTAGTACGAGCGTTGCAGCCTTTTCAAACTGAGGGTCAGACCCCCACCGATCAGCTATTGATGACCTATCCTAAGGATAGGCCATTAATTTCTTATGAATGAACAACCTCTTTAAGTCTGTGATGAATACTGGGAGATTTGTAAAGACAGCAGAATTGTGAACACAGCTCTGGACTCTTACATTGGCTGTAACAGAATTCTCATCAGTACAACATAGTAAGTAATGTAAAATAAAGGCTGTTTAAAGGTGGATATAAGCTGTAGGCTGACAGAGGATTCCCTACACTGAAACATTGTAAAAAGAAAACAGCACCCCCCATGCCAGGATAGGTTTCCAGACTGTGAATGTAAACACTTTAATGATTCCATTCACTGACCGTAAGCATAGATCTTACAAATGTTGAGGAATAAAAACACAAATAATAATATAAAATCCTTTTTTTTTAAATGACATTTACATTGGACTGTGAAAGCCCTTAAAACTTGTTAAAGAGAGTCACATGAGCTCCTGTTTAAGTTTTTAGAGGATACAAAATCCAAATACAATACAATGCATATATATGTATAAATCCTGTATATATTGTAGCTATTTCTTACAACTTCCGTCCAAATACAGTTGCAGTTGAGTGCGCGCTTGTACTACACTTGAATAGTGCATGCTGCATGTTCGCCACTCGTAAATAATTTTTCATGTCATTCCAGCTAAACCCTTTGCACAGCTGGACAAACCACACACAGATTACACACCAAATAAAATGCCTTGTAAAATCCTCACTGTGACTGCAGCATCTGCAGTGTAGCCTCAGCATTTCTTTTAGTAGGAGATGGGGAAAGCTGCTTCAGATCACAAGTAGTTTCTGCAGCTCCCACTTAGCTGGCAGGGCCTGCAGGGCTCTTGTCATTACATCTTTTCTTTATTTCTCCTACCTAAATGCTTCGCTATTATAAAAGTCGTCGTGTCAGCTGTCGCCATCACCCGGGGCTCACTCCTAGAAAACTGCACAAGTGTAGTATTTTTAAAAAGCACAGATTCCTTATGGACGCTGAAAACTTTTCATGTGTCTATGCAGAAGTCACACACTTAGCTAAAGATGGAGCGGCCTTTATTGCAGCATTTAATGCAGAGTTTACATGTAGCAATTTTCTCTAGGATTTGACCAAGAATGCTGAATTACAGTGATAATCACTACATGTAATTGGTTGTAATGAGCGCGTCCATCATGTCATTATCTGACCTGCATAACATTTCTCTGATCTGATCATTGTGATGTTTATGATGTTAGACTGTTAAAAGTCACTGCAAGGAAATTATTGAAAGAATTTCACTTGCTACTATAGAAAGAAATTTTTTGAGTTGTCCCTTCCTTTCTACGCTTTGATAATAATAATCAGCAATTTCTTCGGTATGGCTGATTCTAGAAAAGTTGTATGACAACCAATATGACTCATTACAGGTCCCACATGGGTGTACTGTGAATACTGTGGCTATATAACAATATAACTATTCAGTTTCATCATTCAAGAGTCTGGGAAAACTTGGCTACAAGTCATACAAATTCTGTCCACAGGATTGTACTGTTTGTTTATATGTACATTTATATACAGTAGCAGTAGCCTGTATGGATTTAACAGCATGTAGTTTCTCTTGTAGAAATAGGGAAGGGAATAGTATGCCCTTTATCCTCTTTTTCAGGCCCATTTTGTAGGTTCCCGGAGAGGAGATTAACTGTGAAATTAACAGGCCCCATTCAGTTATCTCATTAGATGGGTGGCAACCAACAGGTTAGTTTGGACCCCTGTCTGCAGTACGATCTGTGCTACCCTGATGCTTTGCCTGGAGGCACAGATTGTCTAAAACCTTAGACTCTGCCCTCAAAGTAAGTCAAACCTTGAGACATGTATGACTTTAAAATAAAGCAGAACATTGCACAATTTCCATTTATTAGAAGGGTTCCCCAACGATAAGTTGATCATGAAGTGTCCCACCGCTTGGACCCCTAGTGATCAGTTGTAGGCATCAAATCAGTGTTCAATGTTCTTGCAGCACCACAACAAGGGCAATAAAGACTTACTCAATTCCCATTAAAATCAAAGGGCTGCAAGAGATACATCTGTTCAGCTTGGACTAATACATGACAGTCCTAAACATTAGATCTCCCTCTAATAACAGATTCCATAAAAGGATATTTGAAAATGGCTTTTCTAAATTAGACATCCCCTTTAAACATTGCATAATGAAAAATTATGCAACTTTCTAAAATACATTTCAGTTATAATTTCTCACCATTGTCAAGCCTTTTGTGTCTGTATGCGAAGATTTATGTTTACATTCAGAGGCAGAAAACCTGTTGTGTCCTAGTACTGCTCACACAACTGCACAGTTCGCTGCAAGAGAGAACTAGGATACACTATAATAAGCTGTAGACCAGTAGGACAGAATCAGGATGGTTTTTCAGGCTCTGGATGTAAACAAGAATTTTTCTATTCAATGACAGCAAGCAGAGTCCTTGAAGGAATTGAACAACAATGTATATGAGAAAGTTGCATGACTTTTCATTAAATAAGTAAGCTTTATTTACATAACCCTTGAAGACAAATCTCTGGTTCTGACACATATGTCATATCAATGCATAGTTGCCAACAATTCCCGAATATACCGGGACTGTCCCAAATTTACAGAGACATTCACCGCAAATTACTGTCCTGGACATAGATACAATTGAATATTATGGCAGAGCAGGAAACTATCCGCTCTCTGCTCTGCCATTTACTCCTCCAGGAGAGGAATCCATATCCAGAGAGTTGCTAACACTCTGGCCAAGGATTCCGCTCCTAGAGGTAGCCCCTGACATCACTGTCCATATATGGACTGTGACGTCAGGGGCTACTCCAGAAGAGGAATCCTGGCCTGTGCATGTCCCTGTATTGGAGCTGAATCCCGGGCAAGTCATTGCCGATGCATATATAGACAGTGAGGTCAGGGGCTCCTCCTAGACCGGAATCCCCTGTAGATAATGCCACACACACCCCCTGTAGATAGTGCGACATGCACACCCTTGTAGATAGTACTGTCAGGGATCATTACTATGTATATTGTCTGAAAAATATTATCCTCACACATATGTATATACATTTCAGTTCTTTGTGTAATATACTGATATATATAACAAGTTCTTTGTTCATGTCGGACACACCTATGGAAGACACCGCCCCCTGGAATGCAAAGAGGAGTGTGCAGAAGAATGTATAGGAAAACTTATAGGGAGGGGCATGTGTCTTCTCTGTGTGTGTTTCTTTGTTCTGAATAAAGTTCAGTTCCTCCTGGCTGACATTGAATCTGTACCTCAGACATTTGTGTGGTGTACTTCTCTCCAGGCATGCCTTCAGCTTTCAATTTACAGAGGTGGTTATTCGGTGTGAAATACGGACCTGACATTTGGCACCCCAGATGGGACCTCACTCGAGGAAATATCAAAATCCGGACAATCTACAATCACAGGGTGAAACAGATAACTCAAAGTTGCCCACTGAAGGAATTTGATCACCTCCACAATAACACGGTAAGCGAATTGATTTTATAAATCTTCGTCTTATCTGTGTTAGTGGACAGTCTTGTGGCGATCTGTAGAACCCTTTTGTTGATTTCCTGGACTATCTCAGGCGACAGAGGTGATATTTTCCGCTGTGAGGTAAAAAACCTGTGAGACCTTAGTCGCGCCCGACTAACCATCCTCTGGGTAATTAGGGACTAGATAGAAAATACGCGGGCACAATATATACATGTGTGATAAGTCGTGGATAGTATTATAACCTGTCTTATACAGGGGCACGCGGGCATAAGTACATGTGTGATAAGTCGTGGATAGGCACGCGGGCATAAGTACATGTGTGATAAGACGCGAGACGCGGGCACGCGGGGTGAAATGCACTGATAAGACGTGCGATAAGACGTGAGACAATGAAAAAACACTGATAAGTCGTGTGATAAGGCATATGCGGGGTGTATAAACTGAGGAAAAAAAACTGTTAAGTCGTGTATTAAATTGTTAGTAATATAGTGGCCAGACAAGAGAGTTGTAGACCGAAAATTGTTATATAAGTTACGTGTATAATATAGACTGTTAGAATAGATGGTTTACGGTCCATATTCAAATCATCAGGATCACCCGATCCTATTCATGATTTGGTGAAGTGAATGGAAGTTAGGAATAAGAAAGGTATTGTATGTTATATGTATTAGAAAACACAGGACCAGCCGACGCCCGGTTATGGTGTCCGTACCTCATGTTGAGTGTGTCGGAACCCCCCCTTCACAGCTGCGCAATGTGTTTCCAATGGGAGAGGCTGCCCCCCACCACCCACCCCTGATGTGGCCACGCCCGGCCCAACCAAATCAGTATGAAATAATCACCTTGTTAATTTTGTCATTTGTAGTGTTTTTTTTCTATTTACAGAAGTTCCAGTCTAGTTCACTGATGAAACAACACGTCATCATAATATAGAGATGGTGGCCGACAGATTGTACTGTTAAAGATGTGTTTGATACGTAGATAATTCCTATACAATGGTGTGATAAATGATTGCAGTTACGTATGTTGTTTTGCCGGCATTGAAAGTGTTAAGATTGTGAGAAGCTGTGAGAAGCTGTGAGTGTGTGACCCCCCTCCCTCTCCCCTGTAGTGTGCTGTGTTTGGAAAGAGGAGCAGGGGGGGCTGACTGGGTGCAGTCTGCAGGGCTGATGAGACAAAGGGATTTCAATATGCACTGCTGAGATATATATATATATATATCAGTAATGTGTACAAACCTAAATAAATTTCTTCTCTTTTGCGCATGCGCTGTTGTTTATAAAAGTTACGATATTTATGTGTTCTGATGTGATCAGATTTCATGTGTTTTGATGTTAATTCAGATGTATTAAACTTTAGATACTGTGAGACACGGGGTTTTGAAAATGTATGTGCCCCTTCTGTTCCCTATTTTTATATACAGTTTATTGGTTTGCAGTAATTAATGTTATCAGAGATAATATTTTTTGTTTTATTGAATAACTAACTACAATTGTTTTGTTTTTTGATTTCACACATGAGTTATGTCATTGTAAAGATCAAATGTATTTTCGTCAGGAAAAAGTCATTTTTGTTTCAGGCTGTTGCACATTACAGGGGGTTAAACTAGTGCCGCACAGATAGAGTGCCAGACTTTGTTATGTTGAGATGTAGTTTTGAACTCTGCTACATTATTTTCGCAGAGTCCACAAAGGGGGGAATGGTGAAGGGACTGATCAGGTACAATTTTGGTTTGTTTTGAGTTAATTAATTTGGTTTCAGGAGATCTAAAAATGTGTAAGAGACCATCCCCCTCCAGCAAAGTTACACAGGAGGCAGAGGTGACATCACTCACACGAGTCTTTATGGATTTAGATGAGGGAGAAGGCAAAACAAAAATTGTTTGGACATTGTTAATTTGATGTAAAGTTTTTAGGAATGTTTTATTTTTATTTGTTTTTGTATTAATCAAGTATTTGCAGAATCTGATAAAAGTGAGATTCTCAAAGTATTCTGGATTATCAGATGAGTGTGGAAAAGTGTATAACATTTGGTTTTATTTTAGAGAATGAAGACGCCACCCCTTTGAGATGTTCTATCTATATGTGACATGGGTTTTTAATGTAAATTTGTAATAAAGAGATATTTTATTATACAATATGTACAAGACAGGATACGAGGCACCAGGTAAATCACCCAGAAACCACTCTCACCTTCTTGTTCATCTCAAGGAGCGGAGCTGGAGGTGCTCGCTGAGGCTTGTAACCTGGCAGAAGGTAAGACGGCCGACATTTACACTGGCTCTAGGTACGCTTTTGGCATCGCCCACAATTATGGGCCCATTGGTAGTAGGAACTTTATTGGATCATCGGGTAAGCCAATTGAGAGAGGGAGAGAAGACAGAACTGACAACAAGGGTATGTGCGGCCAGGTATCAGTAAATTGGCTTGTCCCTGGATACAATAATGCCACCACTAGGTTTGTAGCAGCCGGCGTGATGTGCGCACGGCATGACATAGGTAAAACAGCAAAGGTACCTGTGAAAAGTGAAGCCCGGCCAGATTACCCGTCCCAGCGACTGCAGAACATACAACTACCAGAGGTAGAAGTGTATGACAATGTGCTCGTGTGTGTAGACCTGTTCTCAGGGGGGGTCTGAAGCCCGGCCAGTATCTTCCCCACTGCAGACATTGTGTGTAAGTGACAGGGGGAACAATGTTATCCCAAGTATTGAACTGGTGTTTGTACAATGATAAGATGTCAGCAGTTCTCTAGACATTGTCCCAAGGTTAGTATGTTTAATAACTGTATTTAAGAAGGGTTGTGGGAATATTAAATACTGAGGTTAAGTTTTATGTAAAGTTCTGGACCAGCCTTAGCATTGGACTATTAGAGTCATGCGTCAGATAAAAGGTACAGAAGTGGAATATTCCCATTAGAAAACATTTTTATTTGTTTATTTTTTTTATTTTTGTTGTGAAAGGGAAATTTTAGAGCAGAGAATTCTGTGCAGTGTATATGTGTATGTATAGATATGTATATAAAGAAGAAGAATCAATTTGTACGTTTTAGTTACTGACCAGTGTGAACGTTTGATGTAAAGATGCTATTTGAAAAATGTTTTTCTTCAAATTAATTATTTGATTAAGATGAATTAATGTTTATACAATGAAAAAGCTTGTTCTCCACAGGAAGAGTCCAACTGGGAGCGGAAGGCGTGAGAACCAGATTCTGACAGAATGTGGATGGATAAAGGAAGGTAAACCGGTACCACCCAAGGCACTCTTGATGGCTTTTGCATTGATGGTGTATGACCTCACATATGCCCCAAGACTGCAAGGATCGATTTGGTAAGATCTAATTGGTATGTCCCAGGTTTTACAGCTGTCACTGCTAAATTCTGTTAGAGCTGTTTGATTTGCCTACAGAACAGTCCTGGCAGACCGGTGCCAACCTTATCATACCCGCCTCCCACGAAGAGAACCGACCTTGAGAGGCCTTCCCAGGTAGAACGAACCAGATTAGAGTAAGAAAAATAGGTTTAAGACGCTTGTCAGATAAACATGTGGAATCTGTGTATCTTTCTGTGAGGTGGAGATGTTCCAGGCAATCAGCTGAGATCAAGGTACAAATCCTGCTGAAAGGGTATCACCAAGTCCAAATGAAATGTACCCAATAAGTTACACATCTTCTAGGTGCCCTGTCCATTGTAACAGAGAAGTTTTTCCTTATATAAAGGTTTTTGATGTAATTTAGGGGCCTAACATTATTGTATGTACTTAGAACAACGTTTATAGTGTATGCGGATGATGTTATCACCAGATTAGTATTTATTTTAACAATTGACAAGAGTTGGGGGTCCCCAGCAAGTGCCAGTAAATATGAACTAAAAGACTTTTAACACGATCAACTTCATCACTGAGATGCGGCAGGCACAGCCTGAGCCAGTACAACGCGTTTATCATGAACTGACGGCAGTGTCACAATTCTAAGCGGCCGCCCAGACAAGTAACTTGCCAGAGGAAGAGTACAGATGCGGAGGGTTTGATAGTCACAGTACAACTCCACTAATCCGCCTACGTGGGATCTCACCCCAGGCTCACATCATGAGGTGCTATGTACAGCCTGATGACGTAAACTAAAGGAGACGGTGTCGGACAGATGAGAAGGACCAAACCAAGTCCTGAGGACATCAGCAAAGTAAAGACCAAAGACCTGAGTGAATCCGTCAGCAGGATCAAGTGTTTTGATAAGTAAGTGACCAGGAGGGGGTAATAATAACTCCCCCACTGGACACCAACGTAGTCTGACTCCACAATTGTGTGGGTTACCCTGAGGGTGACAGTCAGTGAAGAGCAGAAGACAGGAGAAGAAGAAGACGATGGTGTACAGGACTGGCAATGAACTGATGGGACCCGAAACCTGAGGGTGATAGCATTATGATTATTAGTTGAGGCCCTATTGTTTATAATGTCTGAGGTTTATAATTATAATGCATGTAAATATGCCACGGTGCTGCAAATTACAATCTGAGGAGTTTTATGTGAAGGTGTGAGGTGAAGGTCATTGTGCTGCCATTGACCTGTCATATCTGCAGGGGTAAAGTCCCATTAGGACAGTAAGTGACAGTGCGACAATTATTACTGTTAATAAAAATGTAGACCGGATTAATATATATATATTACAACCAGCAGTGGTTTGTAGATTATATCAAGACAACCATCCTGTATCCAGAGGAGAATAGGGAAAGTTAGGACCACTCCGACACCTTGGAAGTCCAGGTACAAAGGGGGGTTACTCATCAGGAGTAGCTCGTCTCAAGCTGGTGAAGAAATCCAAAACCCCTACCCGCCTGGTTCGAGTGGTCAGTGGTAGGTTGCTAGGCACGACTCAGGGATAGAATAATATTTTTAGGGGGGACTGTCAGGGATCATTACTATGTATATTGTCTGAAAAATATTATCCTCACACATATGTATATACATTTCAGTTCTTTGTGTAATATACTGATATATATAACAAGTTCTTTGTTCATGTCGGACACACCTATGGAAGACACCGCCCCCTGGAATGCAAAGAGGAGTGTGCAGAAGAATGTATAGGAAAACTTATAGGGAGGGGCATGTGTCTTCTCTGTGTGTGTTTCTTTGTTCTGAATAAAGTTCAGTTCCTCCTGGCTGACATTGAATCTGTACCTCAGACATTTGTGTGGTGTACTTCTCTCCAGGCATGCCTTCAGCTTTCAATTTACAGAGGTGGTTATTCGGTGTGAAATACGGACCTGACAGTGCCACACACACCCCATGTAGATAGTGCCACACACACACCCCTGTAGAAAGTGCCATACACACCCCCTGTAGATATAGTGCAACTCCCCCGTAGATAGCACCCCACACAAGCCACCCTGTCGACAGCGCTACACCTCCCCCTGTAGATAGCTCCATTGGGGCTCCCTCTAGGAGTGGAATCCCCAGCCAGAGTGTTGCCGACACCAGGATTCCTCTCCTGGAGGAGCCCCTGAAATCAATGTCCATATACGGCAACCTCCAGTTGCCTACGCTCTGGCCAGGGATTCCTCTCCTATAGGAGGCCCCTGACGTCACTGTCCATATATGGACAGTGACATCAGGGCCTCCTCCAGCAGAGGAATCTCTGGCCAGAGAGTCAGTAACGCTCTGGCTGGAGATTTTGGTCCAAGAGGAGCCCCTGATGTCACTCTCCATATATAAACAGTGACATCAGGGGCAACTCCAGGAGAGGAATCCCCAGCCAGAGCATCGGCAACGCTCTGGCTGGGGATTCAACTTTTAGAGGGAGCCCCAATGGAGCTATCTACAGTGAGAGGGGTGGGGCACTATCTACAGGGGGTTGTGTGTGGCATTATCTAAAGGGGACGTGTGTGTGGCACTATCTACAAGTAAGTGTGTGTGTGTGTGTGTGTGTGTGTGTGTGTGTGTGTGTTTGTGTGGCAGTATCTACAAGGGGATGTGGGTAGCACTATCTACAGTGGTGTGTGGCACTATCTACAGATGGCATTGTGGCATTATCTACAGAGGGCACTGTCATTATCTAGGGGGTGGCACTATCTACAGAGGGAACTGCGGCCCTATCTACAGAGGACACTGTAATGATGGGGTAGGGAGACAGACAGGTGAGCCCTAATCTACCCACCACTCAGTCCCTGCCTACTTGCATGGCCCATCCTAGGCGACGGCGTACAACTGGGCGAATGTCCCTATGCTCAATATGTGCACGACAGACAAACAGACAAGGGTACACAGAAGCTAAGGGAAATGGTGCAGTTGCCCACGGCAAGACCGTGAGCAACAAGAGTAGTGAACGAGGTACCAAACCAGGAGTGTACGAGGTACCAAACGTAGAGCAGGAGCGTAGTCAGTAAAGCCAGGGTCAAAATGAAGCAAGGTCAATAATGATAGCAGGAGCAGCAAACAGGAAAGAATCACAGGCAGAGACAAGCAGGAAATGAAGGTATAAATAGACCGAGGGCGGGAGCTAGAACCGTCTGGCCAGGCTGTGATAGGTTCTCCCACTCCTGAGCCTACCAGCAGATCGAGTCACTCTATCAGACTTAGGAGCAGGTGCAGACTGATTAACCACGGGCGTCGACACAGAAGCTATGTCTGGCAGATCCTTTACAGGCACTGTGGCATTATCTCCAGAGGGCACTGTTTCATTATCTAGGGGGGTGTGGCACTATCTACAGAGGGCACTGTGGCACTATCTACAGAGGGCACTGTGGCATTATCTACAGTGGCAACCTCTACAGTGGCACTATCTACAGAGGGCACTGTGGCATTATCTACAGAGGGCATGTGGCACTATCTGCAGAGGGCACGGTGGCATTATCTATAGAGGGCACTGTGGCATTACTATGGAGGGCACTGTGACATTACCTAAAAAGGGGCTGTGTGGCACCATCTACAGGGGGGCTGTGTGTCTCTATCTACAAGGGGGTGTGGCATTATCTACAGAAGGCACCGTGGCATTATCTACAGAGGGCAATGTGGCACTATCTACCGGGGGGCCATGTGGCACTATCTGCAGTGGGCAATGTGAAATTATCTATAGGAAGCAGTGTGTGGCAATATCTACTGGGGGCAGTGTGGAGCACTATCTACTGGGGGCAATGTGGAGCACCATCTACAAGGGGCACTGAGTGTCGCACTATCTATGCTGGTTTTTACGCTATAATTAGTGGTCAGCACATATTACCTTGACCTAGTGATAAAATGAGACAACGCCTGCCTGTAAACAAACAGATGACCAGAGGTAGATACCGGCCACCATAATAGTTGTCAGCCAAACTAGTGCAGAAATTTTTGTTTGTTTATTCGTATGCAGAAATTCTGGCAAGAAAGCCACTCCCCATTAATCATGCCCACCAGATACGCCATGCCCCCATACCACCCCCCAAAGAAGCCACACCCTAAGTGTCCCTGGAAAAAAATAATCAAATGTTGTCAACTATGTTGATGTGAGTGAGCGAGTAGATGTGTATTACAAAACCTGCCAAATAGACATTTCCTGGAGATTTATATCACTCTTCTATGTATTGACGTATCACCCCTCCACTTTGTAATAGCCTTTATAAACTAAATATGGACTGAATGCTCTCCATGCCCTGTTAAGCCAATTTAGCTATTTCTAAGATGGTAATGATGATGATACTATTAACAATTTGCAGCGCTTTCTGTCAAAATTATTTTTCATCCATTTAAAAAAATATCACTGTGAAATTCTGCTGAAAACAATTCGATTTATTACATGCAATTTGTCTTTGCTATTTATAGACAGTTAAAAGTCACGGATGTTGCAGGGTCATTTACTTTTGTAAGCTAATTCCAATGAGAAAATAGTTTAATAGCAAAAAAGGATTTAATTGAAGGAAATTAGTAACACAATATAGAGGATTGAAACTAAGTCTGCCATTTTCTTACACTTCTATAATTTACAAAATGACTGGTGTAAAAATCATCCAGTGCAAGTTACGGTCATTAAAATGGCAGCAGACATTTCCGGTCTCTAGAGCCCAATTATCTTTGCTATGCAAATTTGTAAAAGCTCAGTCAAAGATATCAATACAACCCTGTTAATTTATTGCCGTGTAAAGGATCCACATTGGCGGAGTGATGTATTGATTCCTTGTGCCCTTTAAAAACATAGAGACATGTGAGATTAAATGGGACAAGTACAAGAGGAGATACAACTTAGGGAATTGTAAAGGTTTAATATTGGGATTTTCATCATCAAGGACAAGGTAAAGAAAAGAGAGGAGCAAAGGCATCTGGAGATGTCATATGTGATTATTGTCTTTGCTGTCAGAGATGTTAATGAGACCAATGGTCAACGTCTGATAGTAAGGATCCAATGGTGATGTCATAGGTCACCTCAGTCATCTGCAATAAGGGACTTGCCATTTCCAAACAGCTAAATATACCTCAATACGCAGACGTGCCCTGTAGAATGCCATCTACAATTATATAACGAAACATATATACATTAAACTGCATCGGTAATTAAACACCAGATGTCACACTTTGCAAAAAATGGTATATGAAGTCACAAGTGGCATACATGAAAAAAGAGAGTGGTCGCGTAGAGCAAATATCACAATGGGCTTCCCATTATGTACCAGGCTTTGCCACCCAGGACAGAACGGCCTGGTATTTGTTTCCCCCTCCATGCCGGCCTGGTATTTGTTTCCCCCTCCATGACTTTTGCATTACCTATGTGCCAATTTCCCACCTCTTTGCTTGTTAACAATCGAATTCCTCTGTAGAGGGGAGGCAGAGGTTTTCACCACCCAGTAGCAAAAGGGGGGGTCAGCCAGGACTAGCCCCCCTCCCAGGACCCTATCGCAGGCCTGCCTTTATGTTATGAACGACATTGGTAGTCACATTTATACCCCCTGTTGGAACCATGCAGCCTCCAGAAAAAGCTGAGCAGGGATGACAGGATGCGAAGTGGTATGGCGCTATGTAGCAATCGACGGGGTTACTACAGTCAGACCCTTACCGATTTGACATTGATCCTAGCAAAATGCTGCCAATGTCTGTGAGGAGGCACCTCCTTTAAGTATATTATATATATATATATATATATATATATATATATATATATATATACTTATCAGGTAAAAAGAATTGAGACAGCACTCCAAAGTAGTAAATGAAAAAAGGAGAAACGGTACTCTCCAGCCTGGGGAGAGATTAAACGTGCCTCCTTTTTTCTACTTTGGAGTCCTGCCGCAATTCTTTTTACCTGCTGTCTATCTGAGGGCTCGTAGCCTGAGCCTAGGAGGAGTTGCACCCAGTACTGGAGCTGTGCTGCATTCTTTCTTTATATTTTCAAAAAAGTTCCATGGTGGAACTGAGACGTCGCTTGGCTTTAAACATGGGCATGATTTTCTTACTGGACCTTGCCGGAGTGCTGCAATCTTTTTTCTCGTATGGTATCTTGAGCTGTGGATTAAGCTCTAGCTGCTTTGCACCCACTACTTTATTACACGAGTGCTGCTTCTTTTGAATATTTTTTGTAAGATATATACAGTATATATACATATATATATACATACATATATATATATATATATATATATATATATATATATATATATATATATATATATATATATATATATATATAAACCCAGAATGCATGTTTTATATTGATTAATGGCTTACATGTACATCATTTTTAGTATACCAGGGGTTTTGTAGTCCTTTATGCTAAGCCACCCCCCATAAACAGAAAAAATCATGGTTGTTTCTCTATGGTCCGTGTAAAACAAAAAGTAGTTACATTAGATGAGTGTAAAACATAAAACAAACCTATTTGTAGACTGTTGAATCGCTAAGCCGCCACGCTGTGTTCTTTATTAACAATCTACCTTGACAAATAATGTACAGTATATGCTGCTCTAGTCTAGCTGTTCACTTACATATAGTAACAACAGTGTCATGAAGGTTACCATGTTAGACAAGCAGCAATAATGCATGGGACAATATAACTGAAAGCTAATTATAAAAATTAACGCAATTTCAAGCAATGGAAGCAGATGGATGAATAAATTCACACAGGTATTGTCCTTTTTCCATGGCTATTAAGATTTGTGAGGATTTATTAGAGATGATTACCGTGAACAATTAATGTCGCCTAGAGCGGGCTGCCATTAATTGATTAAGATCTTAAAAAGGTAGGCCTGAAATCAAACTGGCAGGTCTACTCACACTGTACAGGAAATATGGCCGCATTGCCAATATGGGCATCATACAGGTCTGCCGTCAAATAGCCACAACGGTTATAAATAATGGTGTAAAGGATCTGCCAGGTACTACGTCTGTGTATACTCCCGGGATTAATCAGTCGACACCTGAGGCCAGACCTCTTAGACTGACACCGGCTCCCACCAACCAGGGTGGCAGGCTCAGGAGTGGGAGAGCCTATCGCGGCCTGGTCAGTCGGAGTTAGCTCCGCCCCCTGTCCATTTATACCTGCCGTGTTCTCTTCCTCAGTGCTTGTTATTCTTCTTGGATTCCTGGCCCCACTGCTGCCTTGCTCCAGCCTGCTTCTGCCGTGCTTCTGCCTTGCTTCAGTTCCGCTATCCTGCTTCGCTTTGCCCCTGGCTTGCTTCCTGCTCCGTGCTCTCGTTGGTATACTCCACTACATCCTGATCCTGACTGTCTCATTCACCGCTCCGTTTCCTCGCGGCGTTCCGTGGGCTACTGCCCCTTCCCTTGCGTGTTCCCTGTTTGTACTCCCTTGCACTTAGACAGCGTAGGGACCGCCGCCAAGTTGTACCCCGTCGCCTAGGGCGGGTCGTCGCAAGTAGGCAGGGACAGGGCAGTGGGTAGATTAGGGCTCACTTGTTCCCTTCACCTCCTTCCTGCCATTACATAATAACAAGCCCATACCTAGTCTACCATTTCTCCTACGCTGACGCTATCATGGACCCCCTTGAGACCCTGACCCAGCAGATGCAGGGCCTCTCCCTACAGGTCCAGGCCCTGGCTCAGAGGGTCAACCACTGTGACGCTGCCTTAGTAGTACCCCTCACCTCACCTCTAGAACCCGACCTCAAGTTACCTGACCGGTTCTCAGGGGACCGTAAGACTTTTCTCTCCTTCCGGGAGAGTTGCAGACTTTATTTCCGCCTAAAACCTCACTCCTCAGGTTCCGAGAACCAGCGGGTGGGTATCATTATATCCCGACTCCAGGAAGGGCCCCAAGAGTGGGCCTTCTCCTTGGCTCCTGACGCCCCTGAACTTTCCTCTGTTGATCGTTTTTTCTCTGCCCTCGGACTCATTTACGACGAGACTGACAGGACTGCCTTAGCCGAGAGTCAGCTGGTGACCTTACGTCAGGGTAGGAGACCTGTTGAGGAATACTGTTCTGATTTTAGAAAGTGGTGCGTAGCTTCTCGGTGGAACGACCCGGCCCTAAGGTGCCAGTTTAGGTTAGGATTATCTGACGCCCTGAAGGATCTGCTGGTTAGCTACCCCTCTTCTGACTCCCTAGACCAGGTTATGGCCCTAGCAGTACGACTTGACCGACGTCTCAGGTAACGTCAGCTTGAACGTTTCAATGTGTTCCCCTCTGACTTCCCTGCGATTCCCCCCGAGGTCCCGTCTCCTCGCTCTTCCACGGAGGACGCGGAGGTACCTATGCAACTCGGGGCCTCCATGTCCCCTCGACAACGTAGAGAGTTTCGCAGGAAGAATGGTCTCTGCTTCTATTGTGGGGACGACAAGCATCTACTGAACACCTGTCCCAGGCGCAAGAATAAACAGCCGGAAAACTTCCGCGCCTAAGTGATCATCGGGGAGGTCACTTGGGCGCACAGGTATTTCCCGTTAATATGAAACGCAATAAAATTTTGCTTCCCTTTCAGGTCTCGTTTGCTGGCCGGTCTGCCACTGGCAGTGCCTTCGTGGATTCTGGCTCATCTGCTAATATCATGTCTGTGGAATTTGCTATGTCTCTAAAAATGCCTTTTATTGATTTGCCTTATCCTATCCCGGTAGTGGGTATCGACTCCACTCCTCTTGCTAATGGTTATTTTACTCAGCATACTCCTGTTTTTGAACTCCTTGATGGCTCCATGCATTTGGAGCAGTGCTCTGTACTGGTGATGCAGGGATTATCGTCCAATCTGGTATTAGGTCTTCCCTGGTTGCAGATGGATAATCCCACGTTTGATTGGAATACTGGGGATCTCACCAAATGGGGTAGTGAATGCCTGATGTCATGTCTTTCGGTTAACTCTATTTCTCCCCGGGAGGAGGTAAACACGCTTCCTGAGTTTGTTCAGGACTTCGCTGATGTGTTTTCTAAGGAGGCCTCCGAGGTGTTGCCCCCTCATAGAGATTACGATTGCGCCATCGATTTGGTGCCTGGTGCCAAGCTTCCTAAGGGTAGCATATTTAATCTTTCATGTCCTGAACGTGAAGCTATGAGGGAGTATATCCAAGAATGCCTGGCCAAGGATTTCATTCGCCCCTCGACTTCTCCTGTAGGTGCTGGCTTCTTCTTCGTGGGGAAGAAGGATGGTGGTCTTAGGCCGTGCATTGATTATCGGAACCTAAATAAGGTCACCGTAAGGAACCAGTATCCCCTTCCTGTGATTCCGGATCTTTTTAATCAGGTTCAGGGGGCCCAATGGTTTTCTAAGTTCGATCTACGGGGGGCATATAACCTTATCCGCATCAAAGAGGGGGATGAGTGGAAAACTGCGTTCAACACACCCGAAGGTCATTTCGAATACCTGGTCATGCCCTTTGGGTTGTGTAATGCCCCTGCCGTCTTCCAGAATTTTATTAATGAAATTCTGAGAGATTACCTGGGTAATTTTCTTGTAGTGTACCTTGATGACATACTGGTGTTTTCCAAGGACTGGTCCTCCCACGTGGAGCATGTCAGGAAGGTCCTCCAGGTCCTCCGGGAAAATAATCTGTTTGCGAAGACCAAAAAATGTGTGTTTGGGGTACAGGAGATACCATTTTTAGGTCAAATCCTCACTCCTCATGAATTCCGCATGGACCCTGCCAAGGTTCAGGCTGTGGGGGAATGGGTCCAACCTGCCTCCCTGAAAGCGCTACAGTGTTTTTTGGGGTTCGCTAACTATTACAGGAGATTTATTGCCAACTTCTCGGTCGTCGCTAAGCCTCTTACGGACCTTACTCGCAAGGGTGCCGATGTCCTCCATTGGCCCCCTGAGGCCGTCCAGGCTTTTGAGACCCTCAAGAAGTGCTTTATCTCGGCCCCCGTGCTGGTTCAGCCCAACCAAAGGGAGCCATTTATTGTGGAGGTTGACGCATCCGAGGTGGGAGTGGGGGCCGTCTTGTCCCAGGGTACCAGCTCCCGCACCCATCTCCGCCCCTGTGCTTACTTCTCTAGGAAGTTTTCGCCCACGGAGAGTAACTATGATATTGGCAACCGCGAACTTTTAGCCATTAAATGGGCTTTTGAAGAGTGGCGTCACTTCCTGGAGGGGGCCAGACACCAGGTAACGGTCCTTACTGACCACAAGAATCTGGTTTTCCTAGAATCTGCCCGGAGGCTTAATCCTAGACAAGCTCGTTGGGCAATATTCTTTACCAGATTTAATTTCTTGGTTACCTATAGGGCTGGGTCCAAAAATGTTAAGGCTGATGCACTGTCACGTAGTTTCATGGCCAATCCTCCTTCCGAGAAGGATCCTGCTTGTATTTTACCCCCTGGTATAATCGTTTCTGCCACTGATTCTGATTTAGCTTCTGACATCGCGGCTTATCAAGGTTCAGCTCCCGGGAACCTCCCTGGGGACAAACTGTTTGTCCCCCTGCAATACCGGCTAAGGGTACTCAGGGAAAACTATGACTCCGCACTATCTGGTCATCCTGGCATCTTGGGTACCAAACACCTCATTACCAGAAACTATTGGTGGCCTGGGTTGCCTAAAGACGTTAGGGCTTACGTCGCCGCTTGTGAGGTTTGTGCTAGGTCCAAGACCCCTAGGTCCCGACCTGCGGGCTTACTACGTTCCTTGCCCATTCCCCAGAGACCTTGGAGCCATATCTCCATGGATTTTATCACCGATTTGCCTCCATCTCAGGGCAAGTCGGTGGTGTGGGTGGTAGTAGACCGCTTCAGCAAGATGTGCCACTTTGTGCCCCTTAAGAAACTACCTAACGCCAAGACGTTAGCTTCTTTGTTTGTTAAACACATTCTGCGTCTCCATGGGGCCCCAGTCAATATCGTTTCTGACAGAGGGGTACAATTTGTTTCATTGTTTTGGAGAGCCTTTTGTAAAAAGTTGGAGATTGATCTGTCCTTCTCCTCCGCCTTCCATCCCGAAACTAATGGCCAAACGGAAAGGACTAACCAATCCCTGGAACAATATTTAAGGTGTTTCATCTCTAACTGTCAATTTGATTTGGTCTCATTCCTTCCCCTCGCCGAATTTTCCCTGAATAACCGGGTCAGTAACTCGTCAGGGGTCTCCCCGTTTTTCTGTAATTTCGGGTTTAACCCAAGGTTCTCATCCGTTTCTCCTGGTTGTTCCAATAATCCCGAGGTAGAGGACGTTCATCGGGAACTGTGCACAGTCTGGGCCCAGGTTCAGAAGAACCTAGAGGCGTCCCAGAGCGTACAAAAGATTCAGGCTGATAGTAGACGTTCTGCTAACCCCCGGTTTGTTGTCGGGGATCTGGTCTGGTTGTCGTCCAGGAACTTGCGTCTTAAGGTCCCGTCCAGGAAGTTTGCTCCCCGATTTATTGGACCTTATAAGATCATTGAAGTCCTCAACCCTGTATCCTTCCGTCTGGAGCTGCCCCCATCCTTTCGCATACATGACGTCTTCCATGCCTCCCTCCTTAAACGCTGCTCCCCATCCTGGTCCCCCTCGAGGAAACCTCCTGTTCCCGTTCTCACCCCTGAGGGGGTGGAATTCGAGGTGGCCAAGATTATGGACAGTAGGATGATCCAGGGCTCCCTCCAGTACCTGGTCCATTGGAGAGGATACGGGCCGGATGAGAGGACTTGGGTACCTGCTCGTGATGTTCACGCTGGAGTATTGATCAGGAGGTTCCACCTTCTCATCCCCACTAAATCGGGTCCTCTTAGTAAGGGTCCGGTGGCCCCTCATAAAAGGGGGAGTACTGTAAAGGATCTGCCAGGTACTACGTCTGTGTATACTCCCGGGATTAATCAGTCGACACCTGAGGCCAGACCTCTTAGACTGACACCGGCTCCCACCAACCAGGGTGGCAGGCTCAGGAGTGGGAGAGTCTATCGCGGCCTGGTCAGTCGGAGCTAGCTCCGCCCCCTGTCCATTTATACCTGCCGTGTTCTCTTCCTCAGTGCTTGTTATTCTTCTTGGATTCCTGGCCCCACTGCTGCCTTGCTCCAGCCTGCTTCTGCCGTGCTTCTGCCTTGCTTCAGTTCCGCTATCCTGCTTCGCTTTGCCCCTGGCTTGCTTCCTGCTCCGTGCTCTCGTTGGTATACTCCACTACATCCTGATCCTGACTGTCTCATTCACCGCTCCGTTTCCTCGCGGCGTTCCGTGGGCTACTGCCCCTTCCCTTGCGTGTTCCCTGTTTGTACTCCCTTGCACTTAGACAGCGTAGGGACCGCCGCCAAGTTGTACCCCGTCGACCTAGGGCGGGTCGTTGCAAGTAGGCAGGGACAGGGCAGTGGGTAGATTAGGGCTCAATTGTTCCCTTCACCTCCTTCCTGCCATTACAAATGGACTCCGACATTCTGCTTCGCTTATAACCAGAAATATAATATCTAACTGCAATAGCTTTACTAACGGCAAAACCGGCACCGTATACCAGTTACTACATATGCTGAATGGGCAAAATGACCAGTCATGGGGCAAGGCTTGAGGGCAGGGTGCCCTTCTATCCCAAGCACAAAACAGGGCGCAGGCTACCTTTTTGCTACCAGTGGTGCGGATTACTTTCCGCTGAACTGGTCATTGTTGAAATGTGCCTAGACATCACTTCACTCTACATGGAGTCGCTGTCAGACGGTGATATCATCAGTTCTATGACATCACATCTCGGTTGCAGGAATTTCAAAGAAGACATGGACAACAAGCTCAATCTTATAAACGTGTTGACTAACAAATATACATTCGAGAAGACAGTTTATATAATCTATATTTTATGTATGGAAGTCCCTACGGTTCCCTATTTTGGACCTGTTGTATGGAGCCTGTGGGATGCAATGTATTTTCCCCTAGAAGAAATGTTTTTAGGGGGGATATCTCTGTAATACAGCATACAATGGAGCATGCCATGACTTTTTGGTTTCTAATGGCATTAGTGAGAAATAATCTCTGCACACAGAAGTATAATATGGGCTCATGGGCCGGTAATACAGCCATGTGCATGAAGTCTTTGGTTTATGAGCACTATTGGCTGTTGAAAAATGGGTTCCACCTTCTTCGGGCTTTATTGTATAACCTCTTCCCAGATCTTTACATATATGGATGCGATAGTGTGACCGACACCAGCGGCAACAGCCAGGATCAGAGATAACTTAGGTCTTGGACGTTTAACCCCTACAGCACGCAATCGGTATTGATCACGATGCAGTCGAAGGGATGGGGCTCCCTTTGAATAACAATTGCTACCCTGGCTTTTTATTTGTATGCTCTGGCAGGCGGCTGTCCATTGTATGTAGACAGGCAGTAAAGTAATGTCATACAGCACTACAACAAAAAAGAAATATATAATATTGAAACTATAAAAAAATGAATTGATTGTTTAAAAAAATGACTAAAAGTTTCACAAAAGCAACAATAAACAGGATTTTTCTTAAATAAATAATTTATCAAATAAAAGTCCCCAAAATGATTAAAAACCATACCTATTGGGTGGCCCTATAAGCATTAAAAACCAGCAGAACTGTTTTTTAATCTATCTGAGGACGCAGATACAAGTGAATGTGGCTGTCGCTAGCACCAGGGCACCCTCTGGTGCTAGTGACGCCGCCAGGCATGAAGGGGCCCGTGCGGTTCGCCCGAACTGCCCTAATGATGATCCGCTACTCTATCTATCTATCTATCTATCTATCCATCCATCTATCTGTCTAGTATGTTTCTATCTATCTCGTATGTATTTATCTGTCTATCTATCTATCTATCTATCTATCTCATATCTATCTATCTTTCTCGTATGTATCTATCTAATATCTATCAATCTCGTATCTATCTATATATATATCTATCTATCTATCTGTCTAGTATGTTTCTATCTATCTATCTATCTACAAAAAAAGGCCATACTTACTAGGTAATCAAGTATTCGTGAAAAACGGGAATATGTACGGCGCTGCTACTCAATAATGATGCATAAGTTATAATATGATATTTATTTGATAAAGGCTACGCGTTTCAATGCCGCATCGGCATCTTCCTCAGGCCATATAAATTGCAGCATTGAAACGCGTAGCCTTTATCAAATAAATATCATATTATAACTTATGCATCATTATTGAGTAGCAGCGCTGTACATATTCCCGTTTTTCACGAATACTTGATTATTTTGCACGGGGGCCAATTGGCGTGACCGTTTGGGATTTCGGCAGCAGCACTCACTGCTATTCACCTGTCTTACGTGATTGATCTACCTTCCTGTGGTAAGCATCCATTCGTCATCAATTGACTGTTATTTTGGGCTTACTCACACTATGTGGCACCGTGTGTGTTTCTTGTATTTATATACTTACTAGGTAGGTGGGTGGGTGAAAACCCGTTCCCAGCAGGACGCAGACAGGTCAAAAAATGCTGCAGAAGGAGTGTGCATTAAATAGTGATAGCCCCTCCCACTGGTCTTGAGGGGAGTGGCGAACTAAGTGCTCAAAGGTGTGCGATAAATGAGTGTCAGTGTGGTGCTAGGGTGTGAATGTATGGTAAAAAAGAAATATGTATGTATGAAAGTGTCAGAACTGTGTAATAATGTAATAAAAATAAATAATAAATAAATGTGATGAATAGGGGTCAGTGCTGTGAATAGTACATGGGGTGTCAGTACTATGTGTAATACGTGGAGGGATAACGACCTTCCTAGTAAGTATGGCCTTTTTTGTGGTTTTGATGTTATCTATGTCCCATTTTTTCTGCTTGTGTTTTTAAATTAGGAACGAAAAGTTCTAGTTAGGGACTCGCAAGGCACTGGGACCCTTGACGTTGGGTTGCGAGCTTTGCGTATTTTGGCCAAAAATAACAACTAATACACCCCATGTTTCATGGATATTTTTTACTATGTATACTACTTTTTTTCAGGACGCAGCCAGGTCTTATATGCTGGGAGGGCATGATGTGCTGGCGTTTGGTTTGGCATGCAGAGCAGCCCGCTTTAGCTAACAGTAGCGGTGTTACAAATAGGCTGTTATTCGGCAAGATACGCCATTCCTGACAACCAGCACGTTATCCCTCCACGTATTACACATAGTACTGACACCCCATGTACTATTCACAGCAAAATTTGAACAGCACATTCAAACTAAATGATATAAAATGTGTATGCAGGTGCAGGAACACCTGTGACTGCAAATATACAGCAGAAAAAGAATGGCGACAGCACCCTGCGACACTAATGCCACCTAAACCACTAAATATAAATAAATATGCACTAAAGCTAAATCTACTTATAATAGGGAGGTTCTTAGTGCACAATTAGATCAAAAATTTTTGTTGTGTTTGTGATCCATATATGTGGGGTTAGTGACTGCCTCCATTTTTGTTCTTGCACTCCTCCCATTCTGCCCTGGGTGATTTTAATTAGTTCAATGTTGGATCCTACCATCCCCAGTTATATATGTAGGCTTAGTCCCAGTTCTGGGTGTATGTGCAGCGTAGTTTCCCACCTTACAGAGGTCGCCTTGTCGTGGCAGGTGGGCAAACACTTTTTGATCAAAATGTGCACTAAGAACCTCCCTATTATAAGTAGATTTAGCTTTAGTGCATATTTATTTATATTTAGTGGTTTAGGTGGCATTAGTGTCGCAGGGTGCTGTCACCATTCTATGTTTGCTGTATATCTGCAGTCATGGGTGTTCTTGCACCTGCATACACATTTTATATCATTTAGTTGGAATGTGCTGTTCAAATTTTTGTTGTATCTATCTATCTATCTATCTATCTATCTATCTATCTATCTATCTATCTATCTTATATCTATCTATCTGACCCCCAAACGAAGGCCTAAGCGATGAAACGCGCGTTGGCGCGAGCGTCCACTGTGTATGGACTTTTACATCTATCATGGGTATGTGATATCTTCTGATTATCGGCATTATCATCATCTTTGCTACTATTTTCCACTATGTTTGTATTGACCCGTTATGAGGTATTTTGCTCTCATTACTGCACATTTAATGTGCGTGTCTAACACTTGTCTGTACCTATATCTCTTTACTATATTTTGGTCTATATAAATAGATTTGGAGGTTATCTTGTGATACATTTTGTATTTTGTCCATTTTCGGAGCTACACAGCGCATTGTCCTCTTTTATCTGTCAGTTGTGGATTTTTTTTCTTACGTATTCTGTTTTTATCATGTAACTTAAGACTTTTCTATTATTCATACATTTTCTGTTTTCATGGCATCTCTTCTTTATATGTTTAGATCAGGGGTGTAACTAGGAAACACTGGGCCCGATAGCAAACTTTCGACTGGGCCCCCCTCCCCTGGGTTCCACACACAGCCCGCCCTTGTAGATAGTAACTCCCTGTAAATAGGGCCATACAGCCCCCCTCTGTAGACAGTGCTATACAGCGCCCCCTGTAGATGGGGCCATACAGCCTCCCCATACAGTGCTATACAGCCCTCCCTGTAGACAGTGCTATACTTTCAAGTATCACGAAGAGGGACAATCGATGCGGCGTGGAGCGGCAATTTTTTTTCTTTTTAAGTCACGCCTCTAATCCCACCCACAAACACAATTACTTACCTATGCCTGTTCCCACGACAGGTGGTGCATCCTTCTCCTCTGGTCTGTGCTGTGAGTGACTCGGAGCAGACAGGCGCTACATCGTGCCTGCCTGCGCCGAGCTGCTCACGGCAGAGTGAATGCTGGAGCAAGGAGCCGTCAGCTCCTTTCTCCAGCATTCAGGAAGCGGGACCAGTGTGGTTAGCAATGTGAGTCCCCCAGGCTTATGGGCCCGGACACAATTGCGACCGTTACGACTCCCAGAGCTACGCCACTGTTACAGTAGCCTATGGTAGAGCAGGGAGATACCTCCCTGCTCTGCCATAGTGTTCAATAACATCTGCGTCCGAAGGACGCAGACACTATTGAATAATGGCACCACTACAGCTGTAGCAGACATAGCGGCTGCTAGCGGAGCCGCCGGGCATGGGGAGGCCCGTGCCGGCTGGCAGCACGGGCCCACTCATGCCCCGTCCCCCGTAGCAGCCGCTATGGCTGCTACAGCGGTGGTTACGCCACTGGTTTAGATTATGCGTTTATGATGCTATATATATTAATTTCTTTATTACATGTTCAGGGCTTCTTTGATCTATGCTGCAATTATCCCATATCTATCTATCTATCTATCTATCTATCTATCTATCTATCTATCTATCTATCTATCTATCTATCATATATAATTACACAAAGACTAGCTTTAAAAGTTATATTATTTCCTATTGCCAATACTGTCCCATCATATTCGATGTCTTGTGGTCTACAGCATACTGGGGCAGTAGACCACTCTTGTATTATAATACCACCTTTATGAAAGGTTAAGTATCCTGTGAGAAAGGATCAGCAATATAATTCCCATTTGATCTGTCTGTCAGGAGGAAAGTAGGCTTCTTGTTTGGCGTGATCTTTTATTGCGTGTGACTGCTCTCTAAGGTACTGAAATGGTTAAAAAGCAATAATGTTGATTCATAATGGTGCATATGGATGTGCAAAAGCATCTTATATGAGGTAATAACCAGAGCATCAGAAATTTCCTGATTAATATTAAAGAGATGTGGGGAAGCATTGTCCTTAATACCATAGAGATATTTCTGAATTGGGAAGGGTCCTGGCTGAGATCTCTAAGCCACAAAATGAGCACTATGGATTAGGTTATATTCACACACAGTGTGAGGGAAAGATGCTTATGCAAAGCCTGTTATGATCAGGGTGGAATCCAAAAGGTCATAAGATATTGACACATGTTATGGAGAAAAGTCTATTAACCTCTTTGTGACCAGCCCTCTGCTGATACTAGCATAAGGCTTGGGAAGAACAGCATTGTCAATGTCAATGGGGTATTGAATTCTAAATTACTGCGTTATAGCATACGACTATGAATAGAACATGTTGTTAACTATTTTGGAACGTGTCTATGTACTTATTCACAACACCTAAAGTAGAAAAAATTATTATTGCTGGATCAAAATTCAATAAGAAGTCATCAGTTTATCAATTTATTCTAACAAAAAAATATATGTACACAGTGCTGTGCTAAATTTTTAGGCAGTTGTGAAAAAAAGCTGCAAAGTGAAAATGCTTTCAAAAATCTAAGTGTTAGGGCATGACCAGACGTGGCGGAATTGCTCTGGAATTCCGCTGTGGACAGTCCGCTGCGGAAATCCGTTTACACTTTGCGGAAAACTCCGCTGCGGACCATAGGCTGCGGTGCGGAATTTGGTGTCCGCAGCATACACTGGTTGTTGCGGACGTGTAGCGGACTTGTTGTGGACTCATTGTGGAATTTCTCCATTGACTTCAATGGAGAGTCAAAATTCCGCAATGAAGTCTGCAGATGTTATGTGTGCTGCGTAGCGTATTTGTTTTACGAACATGACATTTCTTCATTCTGGCTGGACCTATGTATTTCTAGGTCTACAGCCAGACTGAAACCCCATGCACACTAGGCCCCATGCACACGAACGTAAAAATGCCCGTAATTACGGCCCGTAATTACGGGCCCATAAACTTCTATTGGCCACGGGTACCTCCCCGTATGCTTACGGGAAGGTGCCCATGCCGTTAAAAAATATAGAACATGTCCTATTTCAGGCCATAATAACGGCACGGCAGGCCCATAGAAGTCTATGGGGCTCCCGTAATTACGGGTGACTACGTGTGTGCACCCGTAATTACGGGAGCGTTGCTAGGCGTATGCTAGGCGACGTCAGTAAATAGTCACTGTCCAGGCTGCTGAAAGAGTTAAACAATCGGCAGTAACTGTTTCAGCACCCTGGGCAGTGACTTCCGATCACAATATACATCAACCTGTAAAAAAAATAGAAGTTCCTACTTACCGAGAACTCCCTGCTTCTTCCTCCAGTCCGGCCTCCCGGGATGACGTTTCAGTCCAAGTGACGGCTGCAGCCAATCACAGGCTACAGCGGTCACATGGACTGCTGCGTCATCCATTGAGGTCGGGCTGGATGTCAAGAGAGGGACGCGTCACCAAGGCAACGGCCGGGTAAGTATGAATTTCTTTTACTTTTACTAGGGAAAGGGCTGTCCCTTCTCTCTATCCTGCACTGATAGAGAGAAGGGAAGTACTTTCACCTCAATACGCAATGACTAGTCCGCATCAATTTAATGACAATTTTAGGCAGAGCCGCAACAGAATCTGCAACGCAGATGATGTGTGGCATTGATGCGGACAGTGGCGGAAGAAATAAGCCACGTCTGGTCATGCCCTTAATAGGTGTTTTTTTTTTTAGCAATGAACAAAATGATAAATGAATGCACAGAAGAGAAATCCAAATCACATCAATATTTGGTGTGACCACAATTTGCCTTCAGAACAGAATCAATTCTTCTAGGTAGACTTGCACACAGTTTTTGAAGGAACTTGGCAGGGAGGTTGTTCCAAACATCTTGGAGAACTAACCACAGATCTTCTGTGGATGTAGGCTTCCTCAAATCCTTCTGTCTTTTTATCTAATCCCAGACAGACTTGATGATGTTGATATCAGGGCTCTGTGGGGGCCATATCATCACTTCCAGGGCTCCTTGTTCTTCTTTACACTGAAGGTAGTTCGTAATGACATTGGCTGTATGTTTGGGGTCATTGTCCTACTGCAGAATACATTTGGAGCCAACCAGACGCCTCCCTGATGGTATTTCATGATGGATAAGTATCTGCCTGTATTTCTTAGCACTGAGGACACCATTAATCCTGACCAAATCCACAACTGCATTTGCTGAAATGTAGCCCCAAACTTATAAGGAACCTCTACCATGCTTCACTGTTGCCTGCAGACACTCATTATTGTACTGCTCCTGAGCCCTTCGGCAAACAAAATTGCCTTCTGTTCTCGCCAATTATTTCTAATTTTGACTCATCAGTCCAGAACACCTGCTGCCATTTTTTTTGCAACCCAGTTCCCATGTTTCCGTGCATAGTTAAATCGCTTGGCCTTGTTTCCACGTCAAATGTATGGCTTTTTGGATGCAATTCTTCCATGAAGACCACTTCTGGTCAAACTTCTCCAAACAGTAGATGGGTGTACCTGGGTCCCACTGATTTCTGCCAGTTCTGAGCTGATGGCACTGCTGGACATTTTCCGATTTCGAAGGGAAGTAAGCATGGTGATCTGCTGTACTGTTTTTTTGGCCAACCACTGCGTCTACGGTCCTCAACGTTGCTTGTTTCTTTGTGCTTCTTCAAAAGATCTTGAACAGCACATCTTGAAACTCCAGTCTGGTTTGAAATCTTTGCTTGGGAGAGACCTTGCTGATGCAGTATAACTACCTTGTGTCTTTTTGCTGTGCTCAGTCTTGCCATGGTGGACTTGTGACATAAAACTGTCTTTCACAACCTCACCTTTGTAGTGGAATTTGGCTATTCCACACCCAGTTTCAAGCCTCCAACGCAGCGGTTTCTGTTACAGTTAATGACTGTGTTTCAACCTACATATGAAAATGATGATCGTTATCACCTGTTTGGTATAATTCGTTAATTGGTTAATCATACACTGGATAATAATCCTACATAATCCATGACTTTGTGCAACTGTACCTAGAAGAATTTATGTTGTTTTGAAGGTAGAGTGTGGTCACACCGAATATTGATTCGATTCAGAGTTTGGTCCAGGATATTTTTTTTCATCATTAGGTGTTATGCTCCAATTTATGCATATAAGACATCTTGTACATACAGGAATTCTGATTGGTGTTGATATGTACTTACTCATTCTATTGGCACAATAAACAATGTTTTTAGTGTTTTGATGGAAAAGAAGAATCCATTCACATCAGGGGAATCTAAGGCACTAAATGGTGGCAATTCTGACATTGCCTGGGGGAATCTCTCTGTCACGATCTGTGAGTATGTGGACACACTGGGCCGCACCGCCGTAGCGGTATAGCAGCTGGCCAATACAGAGTACCAAGTAAAGTCTATAGTTCAAGCAAGGGTACCTGTGGTGGTTCAGACAGTAGCGATGACTACTGGCAGCAGACACCAGGCATGGTGTAACACAGAGATCATCTGTATATTTTTTATAACCCTGAATAGCTTTTGAAGAAAAAAACTAAATTTGAAATTCACATTTTTAAAACAATTTTAATAACAACATATAAAACAAAAAGGTGCATTGCTCCAAGAAAATTATGGAAAGAAAAACAGATAAGGGAAAAACTACCAGACAAAGGTAGTGAAATGGAAGAGGGAGAGGGTATGAACTCCTCAACGAAGAAGACAGGTGGAGGTTCGGTATTACTTACCAGTGGAGAGGAGTGGACAGTGGGATGGTAAAATTTGTATTGTAAAGTCTCAAAGGTAGCTGGAGAATGGGCAGGCAAGCTATTTTGGTCAGTTCAACAGAGTTCTGTACCAGTCTGAGTGTAAATTAATCCGATTCCATCAGTCAGAGGAATAACGTGTCACAGCCTCAGGAGTGTCAGCAATTAATTCCTTCATTCTATGTAGGAGAGAAACCTCCACAAGCCACAACTCTAATGTTGTAGGGGGGTTTCGGCATTTTTAATGTCTGGGTAGAACGTTTTTAGCCACCTGAAGTAAGTGGTGTGCGACTGCTTATATCTTCGGAAAACGGTGGGTAACATAAAGAGAAGAAGGGCTTCGGGCATGTTGGGAATGAATATGGAGGTCAGTTTGAGATGACTGGATGGCCAACTCCACCATATGTGTGACATTGTACCCTTTTTCGCAATGCACCTCCAGTACAGATCTGAAACCGTAGGGCACCAACTATGAAGAACTGTGTGTACACTATACCAAAGAGAGACTATTTTTAAGGATGTCCCCTATGCCTTTGTGGCAATAATTGTTTTGTGTGTGAAAGTAAAACACTTCGACCATTAGAAGGTACTAAACGTCTTACCCAGCTCCCATTCCGATGCAGTGCAAAAGAAAGGAAGGTCAGGGGAGATAATTTTGAATAGTGCTCCCAGAGAGATTGACTAAGCAATCTGTATCCAGCATTTCACTTGAGTTCCAAGAAAGAAGCATAGTACCCTAGCCGGGACCACTGCCACGTAGTATTACAATGTGCATGCGTTGTGAAATGCAACACTGTTGAAGAAGGGGACTGGCTTACATCTGCAGGGACATCACAGCACCAGCCCCCTAGCGATCACGTTCTCTGTCATGTAGGCATGTAGTTTATTGCCAAATGGAGAAACGGCACAGTAATGTAAAAGACATGTACATTAGTAAGTGTGCCTACTGTATATTCAACATTTATTTAATTCAGAGAAGATTTTTTCCCCCGAATAACCCGTTCAAGCGGGCAGAGGGGTTATGATAGAAGGCCATTTTTCTGGCTATGAAGGTGTCCCCGAGGCTATATTTTTTAAGAGAGCAGTACAAGGCTGACCAGCCAACATGGCCAAAAGCCTTCTCGGCATCCGTACAGGAACAACACGGACTTGGTACAGGTGAATGCGCTGTTTAAGGAGAGACTGTTGTCTATTGCCAATATCTTCTCAAACAAATTAAGATCTGCATTCAAGAGCGAAAATTGGTCTATAACTGTAGAAAATTTTGGCTATTTGCCTGGCTTGGGGAGGACCACAACATGGGCCTCCATGGATTGCAGGGAGAAATTATTAAGTCCAGAGACACCCTCATAAGCAGCCAATAAGAATAAGAGAGGGGACGATTTAGTGAAAGTGTAACTAAACTTTTAAAAATCTTTTGACATGTCATAGTGACATGTCAGAAGTTTTGGGGGTCTGAGACCCCCACTGGGCTAAAATGAAGAAGCAGAAGCACTCAGGTGAACATTGTGACACTTAGTTTCTGATCGGCTTTCCTCGGAAAGCTGAATGAATGGTGTACAGGCACATAGTCTTTCTATTGAACCCATAAACTGCTCCGAGGAAAGCAGAGCAGAGCCAATTAGAAACTAAGTGGCACAGCGTGCACCGAAGCACTTCTGACGCTTCGTTTTAGCGGTCGGTGGGGTCTCAGTGCTTGGACCCCCACCGATCGAAACTTCTCACTATGACATGTCAAATGTTTTTTAAAAGTTTAGTTACACTTTAAGGAGAGTTTATAAAACTGTACTGTAAACCCACAAGGGCCAGGGATTTTAACTCCTGGTAATTATTGCACAGCCAGCTTTAACTCTATATTTGAGAGGGGTTCATCAAGGAGCGGGTCTCGTGGATCTGTGGGGACAGAGTTGGAGTCATCAGGAATTGGATTCTAATTTGCGAATAGACAGCAGTCCAAATGAGATTGGACACCTTCAAGGTTATATGAGAAAATATAGTACTCATGAAATTCGTTAGAAATGTCCTGCACCAGGGGCATAGCTAGTGGGGGCAGGCGGGGCATGTGCCCCAGTCGCAACTAAGAGGGAAGGTGGGGGGTGCCATGGCCGCAAAGTCCATGACGATGGCCTGTTGCCTCTCTGAGGGACTCAAGCGGCGCAATTACTTCTTTGCGCCGCTTGCGTTGTTGAAAGGCGCTGATTGACAGGGCAAGTCATAGTGCCCTGCCAATCAGCGCCTTTCACAGACGTCGTTCAACCCCAGCAGACCAGCTTAGAAGAGAGCAGGTCTGCATTGCCACCGGACGGCGCGGGAACGGGATTAAGGCATGTCAAGTTTTTTTTTTATCCTAATGAAAATGTGAGTGACATTATCTACAGGGAGGCTGTATACAGGGATGGGCTATATGTGAGGCATTATATACAGGGGGGCTATATACAGGGGTGGGCTATATGTGGAGCACTATAGGGGGAGCTATATGTGAGGCACTATATATAGGGGGAGATATATGTAGGGCACTATCTACAGGGGTGGGCTGTATGTTGGATACTATATACAGGGGTGGGCTCTATGTGGAGGACTATCTACAAAGGGTGCTATATGTGGGGCAATATCTACAAGGGTCTACCAGGAAATTTTACAGCACTTCATGCTTCCCTCTGCTGACAAGCTTTATGGAGATACTGATTACATTATCCAGCAGGACTTGGCACCTGCCCACACTGCCAAAAGTACCAATACTTGGTTTAATAATCACAGTATCACTGCGCTTGATTGGCCAGCAAATTCACCTGACCTAAACCCCATAGAGAATCTATGGGGTATTTTCAAGAGGAAGATGAGATACACCAGACACAACAATGCAGACGAGCTGACGGCCACTATCAAAGCAACATGGGCTTCCATAACACCTCAGCAGTGACACAGGCTGATCGCCTCCATGCCACGCGGCATTGATGCAGTAATTCATGCAAAAGGAGCCCCGACTAAGTATTGAGTGCATATACTGTACATATTTTTCAGTAGGACAACATTTCGGTATTAAAAATAATTTTTGAAATTGGGCTTATATAATATTCTAATTTTCTAAGACACAAAATTTTGGGTTTTCATTAACTGTTAGCCATCATCATCAACATTAAAATCTAAAAATGCTGGAAATAGATCACTCTGTGTGTAATGAATCTATATAATATGAGTTTTACTTTTTGAATTGAATTACTGAAAAAAACTAACTTTTTGATGATATTATAATTCATTGAGTGTAACGTCCGTGGTCACTGACCACGAACTCCTTCCATCCGGTCGACGCCCTTCTCTCCAGAGGTGTCTGCACATGCGGCCGTTCTGTTCCACAGTGACCACCAGGGTGCACTTGCGAGCTCAGTCCAAACAAGGAGCCAGGTCGCACACAGGTGGGAGATTCAGATGATTGCTCCCAGAGCGCCCTGGAATATAAGAAGGGCTCTGCCCCTTCCTACCTTGCCTGAGCCTTGTTGTCGTTATCCTAGTTTATCTATGCAAATGGTCTCCTAAGTGTTTTCCAGTTCCCAGTGTTCCCCCGTTCCTGCTACCTGTAACCTTTATCCCGTGCTATCCTGGTCAAGTGCCATATTGAGCTGAAGTCGTGCTGTGCTGTGTTCCACGCCTGTCCTGCTACACCACGCCTGGCGCCTGCCTGCTGCCTAGTCTCAGCCGAGCCTGTTTTGCTACTGTCTGAGCTACCACAGGTACACTATACAAACTATAGACTGTGACCTGTGCCCTCTTGGCCAGCTGCCGTACCATCAAGGTGTTACGGCCCAGTGGGTCCACGTACCACTCGTGACATTGAGTAGGACTAGTATGTACTGATCTTTGTTCTGATGCTGTATATATGTACTGAGCTTTGTTCTGGTGCTGTATATATGTACTGAGCTTTGTTCTGGTGCTGTATATATATATATATATATATATATATATATATATACTGAGCTTGGATCTGGTGCTGTATATATGTACTGAGCTTAGTTGATGTGTTGTATTTATGTTCTGAGCTTGGTCCTGGCACTGTATACATGTACTGAGCTTTGTTCTGGTGCTGCATACATGTACTGAGCTTTGTTCTGGTGCTGTATATATGTATTGAGCTTGTTTATGGTGCTGTATATATGTAATGAGCTTTGTTCTGATGCTGTATATATGTAATGAGCATGGTTCTGGTGTTGTGTATATAGAACTATATGGCTTGTAAAATTTACAAATGTGGAAAAAAAAATGACACCTCATTGATTGGTAGAGAAAACAAACATGGTGAGGGGGAAGGAGATATTGGGAAAGAGGTTTGGGTGGGGTGCCAAACTGAATCTTTGCCCTGGGTGCTGGAGAACCTAGCTACGCCTCTGTCCTGCGCTATATAGAGGGGTAGCCCTAATCTATCCTTAAAAAGAAGTATATAATGATGGGCCTGGTACGTTTTAAGTGCCGTAGCTAACATACGTCCACATTTATCACAGTACTCATAAACTTTACTGCAACATATTTGCAGGGATCGTTTATTGGCTTGTTCCATGAGCTTTATGATGGGCCGCCAATAGATCACGAAGGACAGGATTTGAGAGGACTTGCCTGTGGGCTAATTCCAGAGTTTCAACTTGACAAAGTGTTTGGCCAAGGAGGTGAGGTGTTTTGTTTTTTTCAGTTGGGTGAAATGTTTAATGAAGTTACCCCTTAGCTTGCCGCTGCCTCTATTGCTCCCTGTGTTCATGTGACTGGTCACATGATCGCCGGGTGCCGTTAGTGACAGACTACTGCTGGGTCTTACTAGACCCAGCACAGCCCTATTAGTGACAATCGTCACTATGAAAGGGTTGATTTCCCCTATAACTGGGGCTGCTTTGCATCTCCAGTTACAGTGGAAATAATGGTGTAAAAAGAAAAAATATATATAAAGTTCCACAAAGGTCTTTTTTGACCTTTGAGTGACAGACCATAGTAATAAAAAAGTAAAAGTAAAGTAAAGTGCAAAAAAAATAAATAATAAATACACATAAAATACCCACCCCAAAAAAAACATTCCCCCCCGCCAGTCATTGTTGTAACGCTAGCGCTGACCCAATTACCCTAATATAGACATGTTATATATTAAAATTTACGGTAGACAATGACGACCACAAATAAACGGTCTATTTTAGGGTAAAACTATGTTATTACCCCAAAAAATTGTTGAAAGTTAAAAAAGCTTATTTTTTTTATATTATTTTCAAACTTTAAGAATAAAAATTCTAAAATATCAAAAAGGATGTGTATAAAAAAGATAAGAAAAGAAACCTGCATTGTCTACGTAAAAAAGCATTGCAAAAATCACGTCGTTAGCCCAACAAATAAAAAAGTTATAGCCATTTAACTAACCCGTGCGAAAAAGGGATAAACTGTGTCTGGTCCTGATGGCTCAAAATAGCCCGGACCTGAACTGGTTAATGACAGTTGATGTGGAATATGAGGCATTGTCATGAACAAAATTGTCAATAGTGTTTGCTACATTCTAGGCACATAAAGTATCTAGTAAGAGTGACTGGTTCAGTTTCCATGACCAATTTGGTTTGGAAAGAGACAGTATGTTGAAGTTAGGCTTCATGCCCACTTCAGTCTTTTTCTTCAGGGTGCTAGCCGTTTGTCTGACGGCTAGCACCCTGACCCATTCATTTCAATGGGGCCATGCACACTTCGGTTTTTTTGACGGTCCCGTTGCTCCGTTCCGACAAAAGTGGAGCATGTCCTACATTGGTCCGAGATTCCGTAACCGTGAGGCCCATGCAAGTCAATGGGGCCGTCAAAAAAACTGAAGGCACACGGAAATCATCCGTGTGCCGTCCGTGTGTCACGGAGCCGTTGCCTAGCAACGGCTGGGCGGGCAGAAGTACATTAGAGATATTACACTAATCGGCAGCCACTTATCTCTATCCAGCACTGATAAAGAGATGATAAAAATAAAATAAAAAGCAGTTCATACGTACCCCGGTCGTTGTCTTGGTGACGAGTCCCTCTTCCACCTCCAGTCCGACCTTCCTGTATGACGCGGCAGTCCATGTGGCCGCTGCAGCCTGTGATTGACTGCAGAGGCGGTCACGTGGGATGAAGCGTCATCCCTGGAGGCTGGCCTTCTGACGTCATCCAGTCTGGCGTGACCGCCACTATAGCCTGTGATTGGCTGCAGCGGTGACATGGGATGAAACGTCATCCCAGGAGGCCGGACAGGAGGAAAATGCAGAGAGTTCTGGGTAAGTATGAACTAATTTTTTCATTTTTTATTTCATTAAAATTGTATTTTGCGAGCGCTGAGCATGGTCATTCTTCAGCGCTAGTCACTGTCCAGGGTGCTGAAAGAGTTACCGCCGATCAGTGCAGCCCATTAACTCTTTCAGCACCCTGTACAGTGACTAGCGCTGAACAACCCTGCTCTTTCAGCACCCTGGACAGTACCATGCTCAGCGCTCTGAAACGCGGAGTGCACACGGAAACCACACGGCCAACAAAACGGGCACAAAACGGTGAAGGAAGTTTGCAGGAGACCTTACAAGTTTTAATACATGCTTTGTCACATGTAATTCTACCACCACAATATAATAAGCTTTAGTGTCAATTCGCACAGTGCGGAAAACACATAATCTGACCATGTGAATAGACTATTACAGAATGCTTCCCCCTATCAAGTATTTATGTGATAAAGACCTACGCATGTGGACATGTCACAGGGCTGACAGTATTCTGTTAAATCTGCTTGGATTTTTTTCTGCAGTGTGTGAATAGGGTTATATAAAACCTAATGTAATTGCATTGTACTGTACTTACAAATCCACCACGTGTGAACATGGCCTAACTGTTATATCATCCATAGAGCATATTTTCAATGATTGTACATTGTAGCAGCTCTGCTTACACAGTGAAAAAAGAAATATGCAATGGCAAATTTCATGACAGTAAAGAACTTTAAGTTTTATAAAGTAGGTTAAAACCTTGATAAATATGGTGGAAGTTTTGCATACACGTTTGTGAAATTTTTCCATTGTGCACAGTTTCAAACTGTGTGAATTCACTTGTAGCATAATAATATTTTAAGTGTTATAGCTCTTAATCTTTGTTATTTCACTAAGATAATGAAACTCATTACCTCAGTAGGAACTTTTTTGTAAGATGAAATTGACCTTTAGGTATTTAATTTGTAATAGGCATTTGTAGACTCCTAAATAAAAACTCCTGCCAATTTCAATATGTAAAAAATAATAAAAAATTTTAAGCAAGTGGGATTAATGAGTATACTGAGATATTTTAAGGAGTTCAGCAGAATATAAAGGCTATATGATCACGTTCTGAGCTCCATCACTGCTTTGCCATCTAAACTCTCCACAGCACAACTGCAATATTCCTTGTCGAGCCGTCCAATTTAGACTTTTCCTGTTCAGCTTTCAATAACTCAGAGTTAAATTGCTTTTAGACAGGGAACACACAACACAATCATTACAAGTGCCGCAAGCACTGCCCTGCTGGACAAAATGCCGCTTTATGATCACCCACCCAATTTTCTTCACGTACACCAATTATATCTTCGCTTGGTTGTGCACCTGTTACTTTACTTATTGAGCAGTCGCGATGCTATCGTTGGCTACAAAAAGTAATAAACATATCAGCTGAGATGTCAAGTACCAAGGTCCCAGATGAGTGAGCTCTGGAAGGTCTGAACACAAAAATGGGATATTTTAATGGAAAAATCCTCTAGTTTATAAGTGTGGGATCCCACTGTAACATAAAAATATGAGGATGGATAAAAAAAAAAATAGACAAATAAAAAATAACAAAAACTGTCTTTCATCCATTTTCGAAATCTTACAGTGTACTTTTAACCCTCCCAGTCTGTTATATCGACAACCTCTTCCTGTATTATGGGTTTTTTAAATTAGTCAAATATCTACAATTTTAATTACGATATTTGGGAGGATAATCTTAGAAAGTTTTTATAAGGATTCTGCATTATCACGACTTTAGTGTTGGTTTATGACTTGTACAAAATACCACGCACTATCCGTGTAAAAGTTTGTCAAACGATAGGGATTCAGTCAGGGCTGGCCATAGGGGTGTGCAATCTGTGCTGCTACTACTGAAGGGGGTGCCCCTGGCCCTGATGGCCAGAAAACCGAAATATTGTATCTTTAATCCCAAGCTTGCTACTTGGTCCTATGAAAAGGCAGAGTTATGTAAGCAACCTGTCGGCAATCTTATGTCAGCACTGTATTAATTGGACACTTTATCATACACCAACCATCCCATGTCACCAACCTAAGACATGGGTTTAATAACTTAATACAATATATAATAATAATATAAAAGTTAGCGCACAATTTACTTACAATACTTTAATGGCTAGTCTATTATTTATCCTAAAGGGCATGCTTAAATGTGTAGATTTCTTCTATTAGTCCAGAAAGTTTTGACATAGTAGCGAATTGTTAATAACCATGTGGTTTCTAGAGCATGCAGGATTTTTTTTTGATCCGCAGTATGACCTATTTCTAACTTTTAATGGGATAAAAAAGCATGTCATATAAAAATACACTTGCACTTTACACTTTATTCAGGTTGCTCCAGAGACATTGTCAAGACATACAAAAAATATTTTATTGAAATAAAAACTGGTTAACTATTTTATTAAAAATAAAAAAAGCCGTCATCGATGTAGTCACCGAATACGACGTAGTCCAACAACCGAATCTGTAAAAAAACGATAAAAAAACAAACATTAGTAACACATGTGGTAGGCTTAGATACAGGGCCCATATATGATTACTGTCTGTTAGGGTCTTGTAGCTAAGCCTACTATATGGTAGGCTTAGAAACAGGGCCCATCAGACAGGATAACACATTGGCCATGTATCTGAGCCTACCATGTGGTAGGCTTAGATACAGGGCCCCAGTAGACAATAATGTTATATTTACCCTCCTCTTCAGCTTTGGGCGCAGTGGAGGTCCTGACGCCATCCAGCAGCGCAACGTTGTGCACGGCGCATAGCGTCGGGTTGTCATGACGCGAGAAGACGTCAGGACCTCCTCTGCGCTCGGGAACGAGGAAGGTAAGTATATTGTTACTATAATAACAGGGGCCTGTGTAGTTTATTACATAGGCCCCAGTTACTGTAGTAACTTTTAATAGACGTGGTGTGGGGGCCCGTGGGCCCCCCTGGCTTCGAGGCATTTGCGACTGCTGCGACCCCTATAGCTACGACACTGCCCATAGGATCACCATATGGCACTGTACTCTACTAACAGCAATGCCTCTAGGATGTAAGACCTCTGTAATATGGGACGCAATGCTGCATGGTATCACCTCTGTGTGCCTACATATAAAATTGGAGGCGCACATGTGAGCAATATTTTTTTTGCTGTGAGAATATAGCTGTATGCATGAAATGTAAGTTTTGTTGCCGTGGATATATTTGTTGGCCATCCTAAAATGCAGAAAATGATCCCAGTAGAGTGAAGAACAAAAAAAACTATCCTAAAGAAAAAAAATTGAGAAGGGACCACAAACCAAAGAGGCACATGTGTAAATTAGCACTGAAGTGTTTATCGAGGGATAAGATCAGCAATGACCAAGCTTTCAGTATTCAAACATATACTGTAGTTCTATTCTTATGGAGGCTATTTAGTGCCAATTACTGGCACCTTTCTAACACGTAAATCACCTAACATAAAAGCTCTTCATTTGGTGCACATGCCGTACTTACTGTACTCTGTGCATTTCCATAAATTAATTGCACTATTTCAGAGACTTGGGCCGGGTTTAGCAAATTTTTAGTATGGATGTGAAAATCAGAACTTAGTACGGATTTTCAAAGCTGCAGATTTTCCCAGTGGATATCCCCTGGCAGTGCATAGGATGAAACTCGCAATGAATCCGCAGCTCAATCTGCAGCAAAATCGGCATGAAACACAAGTATTTTTCTGTGGAATCACCACGGATTTCTTCCGATATATCTGGTTTTGGTCTTAAGTGCATTTTGTAATCCTGGCGAAAAATACCATAAGTTTAAACAAAAGAAGGGCCCCAGTCACAGAATGTTTTTCACTACGTTTAGCTTGTACACCAGGAAATCTCCTGACGTACGCCCTAAATTAGTCCATTAGGCTCCATAGCCCGACGGAGGCCAAAAGAGTGTCATTGATTTACCTCTACTTTAGGTATAGAATAGCGTAGTATACCTTTTTTAGCATGGGAATCTATAGGTGACACATGCCATGTAATGCTGACAGCTTGTCGACCACCGTCATCCTACCACTCCTGGCGACCACCAGCGTCTCTCACCTCAATGCTGACATCTCCCTACTTCTTCCCGGGGATGCCGGCATGTGTTGCTTCCTGCTTCCCGCACACGTAGGATGCGAGCGCACTCTGGTGGTCTCTTAAAGGGCCAGCGAATGCACCGCTAAAAGTTCCCCTAGCCTATCCCTGTAGAATCCTGGGATACTTAATCTGGCCTGACCTCTCCTTCTGTGCCTGAGCAATGTTGTGTCTTTCCTATGTTTGTCTTGCATGTGGTTCCTTAGCTGTATTCTGGTTCCTGTGTCCTGTATCCTGAATCAGTTTCCCGTATCCAGTATTTGCGTCTAGTTCTAGTGTCTGAGACAACTTCACCATCTGTGTCCGATGCCTGCGCCAAACCGAATTTCAGAGACGATTTCACCCTCTGTGTCCAGTGCCCATGTCAAACCGAGTGTCTGAGACGACTTCACCACCTGTGTCCGATGCCCTTGCCAAGCGGAGTGTCAAAGGAGACTTCACCATCGGTGTCTGGTACCCTAGCTAAGTCCAGTGTCCGAGACGACTGTACTACTCCAGTCTGGTATCCAAGCTGAGTCCAGTGTCTGAGACAACTGCAATACTCCAGTCCAGTGTCTTAGCCAAGTCCAGTGTCCAAGATTACTGCACTACTCCAGTCTGGTGTCCTAGCCAGGTCCAGTGTCCGAGATGACTGCACTACTCCAGTCCCGTGTCCTAGCCATACTTCATAGGCCTGCTGCCGCTTGACTGTCTGGCATATACCAACTTCTGAGCAACGAGGTACTTTATTATTACTGACTCTCACAGACTCTGTTGATCAGCAGCTGCACCATTACGACGGAGTGGCCCAGTGGGTCCACATACCTGCCAGTTGTTACATGCCATTGTATGGCATACGTCACATGCATTCGTTAAACATATATATTATGAGCTTTTCAATAGCTTTTTATGATGTATACATTAAACGGCAGCCATAATAGCCTATGGGGGACGGATGTTTGTGACAAATGCCTAACAGTGACATTCATCACCAATATTATGGCATCCGTTTAACTTATACGTCATGAAAAGCTCATCCTGTGTTATGTGTATAATCACCGGATATCAACCAAAAATTGGTTCTATAGAACCTGTGGCAAAAATTAATCACTGGAATAGGGTATCCACTAATATTAATAAATAACTTTTATGGAGTATGCTTTAAAATCAACAAAAATGGTGAATTAAAAAAGTTCACATATAAATGAATGAACGAATGAAGGGCCTAGTCCATGGGATATGTTCGTATTTACGATTACCCAGTATTCATTCATTTATATGTGTACTTTTTTAAGTCACCATTTTTGTTTATTTTAAAGCATACTCAATAAAAGTTATTTATTAATATTAGTGGATACCCTGCCGTAATGTGTACCCTAGGGGAACATGCAAAGTCTCCAGAGGTTTTCCCACTGTGCTCATGCTGTGCTGTTAATGTACTAAAACGAACATTATTTCTCAGAATCACTGCTGTTAAAATATCCTAACCAAGCGCTGCACTGGTCAATAAGCATAAGTCAATTCCCAAAAGACATAAGAAAACCTGTGTTCTGCTTTTTCTTATAATCCAGTGTTTTGACAGGGTAGCTGCCTACAGATGGCACTATAGTTTTCTTCCTTCTGCAGGAGAGCCTATTTGAGACTCCCTACATCAGCTGGATCTCCGCTAGGAGAACCAGATCCTTCCAAGTACAGAGAAAATAATTACCCAATATTGTTCTGGGTAGTACAGCTCCTTTTCCTCCACTCCTCTGGGCATTTTCAGGGCATGATGTAGCTTGGAATGAAATACTTTTCTATTGGAAACTTCACCTTCTCGCAGAAGGGGGTACTTGCGTCATAAACACTGAGAAACACTGGTTTAGAGTAATATCGGGTTAATGCTTGCTTCCTTGGAGGTCTAGGTTAGTCGAGGATCTTCCACAGGCTCCAGCGATAGCTTCTGTGTATTTTCTCCGAAACAGGGTGCTGAAAACATTTATTAATGCTGTCTTAGGACGCATCCACACAACCGTGCCCGTAATCGCGGCCCACAATTGCGGGCACGGCTGTCTACTGAAGGCCGCCCGCATTTTCAGGCCGTGCTCCCATACATAGTATGGGAGCACGGCCCGTAAAACACGAAAAAAACGGCCATGCGCCATAATTCCCAGCACAGTTCTACGGCAAGGACACCCATCCGTAGCGATACGGTCCGAGGTTTTATGGTCGTGTGCATGGGGCCTAATAGTTAAATAGCGTAAACTTAGACCAGGCAGGCACAAAATGTGTCGAATTTCTCACAGTAATAAATGCTGCATGATCGTTTTGGCGCATCTCGCATAACCTGTTATAGACTTTCTCTTTCTTATTCCACTTTTTGATTTGGCTAATCTTGTGCCAGAACTTTGTGTCAGTTTTTTAATGCATTTTTTGCGGACATTAGCACATTTAAACCACGTCATTTCCAACAAGGAATTCCCCTTTCTAGCTAAGTAATGCCCCTTTTTAAAAGAGGCTAGTGAGATGCAAACATTAAAATTGTGCCAATTTGCAAAATTTTATGACCCGTTCTAGACCCAGATACAGTAGTACTTCTACCCCCAATGTAATCATTGCGCTTAGCTTCTCCATATTGCCCTGCATTGATCATGAAGATCAGGATTGGGCAGTGGCAAAGAGGATTGCAAAAAAATTAGAAATGTGCCCTTTTGCATTAGATTGCAGAGCAATTTGAAAGCCAAAAGATAGAGGGGGAAATTTATTAAGACTGACAATTTATACCCTAGTCTAAGGGTATGTTCACACGAGGGCGTCCGTAACGGCTGAAATTACGGGGATGTTTCAGCCTGAAAACATCCCCGTAATTTCAGCCGTAACGGCATGTGCAGGAGCTTGAACGCCGCGTCCATTACGGGCGTAATTGGCGCTGCTATTCATTGGAGTCAATGAATAACGGCTCCAATTACGGCCAAAGAAGTGACAGGTCACTTCTTTGACGCGGGCGTCTATTTACGTGCCGTCATTTGACAGCGGCGCGTAAATTACGCCTCGTGTGAACAGAAAAACGTCTGCCCATTGCTTTCAATGGGCAGATGTTTGTCAGCGCTATTGAGGCGCTATTTTCAGACGTAATTCGGGGCAAAAACGCCCGAATTACATCCGTAAATAGGCCGTGTGAACATACCCTTAATCTAAAGAATGTTGGATGGTTGGTGCATACCTCTTAAAAATGTAGGGGCATCTTGGCCCGTCTGTGCACCAGAAAGTCAACTATACACCAGATATAAGCTGGCATAGATTTGCACCATTAGTTACACCAGTTTCTGGTGTCAATTTTTTTAAACTTGTTGGTCAGCAATAAGCCCTGCCACTTTTTATTAGGCCATTTTTTTTTAAAATGTGGTGTAAAAGAGAAAAGAAGTTTTGCGCAAAACAAGCGTGCATCAAAATTTGTGATGTTTTTACAGCGCTAAAATTGCGTAAACCTGATAATTAATCTCCCCCAGAGAGTCTGGATGACAGCAAAGGTAGTTCGAGTGAGTGACATTATTTGACTACATACAGCTCAGGAGAAGAGAAATGTTTAACTTTTGCACGAAAAAAACCCTCTAAATAGGTTAAACAAGAATGAAAATTGCTGGAGGTCTTCTCTTAGAACACTGTTCCGTATGTCCCTAAAGAATGTCTTCGTCAATTGTACATACAAGGATATGAAAAATTCATTAGACAAATCTTTGTATTGACCTTGAATATATTTGTACTTGTTAATTAAGACTCCTCTAAGGGACCTTTTGTTCCAGTATAAACAAACACAATCTGTTTAGACTTTCTTTGTAGCTCTATTCCTCTAATTAATAAATTATCACATCTCTGAGCCCCCTCTAGTTCTGAAAGGGTCTTATAGTAGATATGAACCCAAATCTGTAACTTTGTAACTACATGGTTAAGCGATTGCATATGTTCAGTACAAAGGCCATTATTATATAGTGATAGGATATCGAACAAAATGTATGTGTGGTCTAAACATAATACTATTGAACGATATAAAACACCCAAGTCTGCCAGCTATATTCCATTGCAGCTTATTCTAAATACATTGTAATGAAGCTAGCAGTGCATCCTCCGTGTCACTAAAAGAGGGGAGTGAAGAAATGAAAATGATGCAGGTTGTGGAGCTGTTGTCAAGAAATGCAGCCAGAACCTTAAACTGACAGCAAACTTTCAAATAACTTATCCTAATTTAATAGTATACCTGATATATATAAACTTTGCAAGTATCTTACTGTTAAAATTTTGTTGTGTGAAGTTACTGACATAAGGTGACTCCCTTCCTCTAATCTGTTTTCCACCCCCCCCCCCAGTTGTCAATCAAAATCCATCCCTAATTACATAGCAGAGGAGAAGGACTTCAGGACATAGGTGTGTATCTCTTCACTGCCTGCCAATGCAAATCTATGAAGAGGAGAGGGGAAGCAAGGGGAGGGAACAGGAGCAGAGAAAGAGACACAGACACACTGCCCATAGACGTCTATGGAGGGGGATGAGGGAGATGGAGGAGGGAGCAGGAGCAGAGAAAGAGACACAGACACACCGCCAATAGAATTCTACCGAGAGGGGAGAGAGCAGATAAAAAGACACAGATACGCTGCCCATGGAAGTGTATGGAGAGGGGAGGGGAGCAGGATGGCGAGAGCAAGGAGAGACACAGAAATGCTGCCAATATAAGTCTATGGAGAGGGGAGGGAGGAGAAAGAGGAGGGAGTAGGCACAGAGTGAGAGAGACACACAGACATGCTGCCCATAGAAGTCTATGGAGAGGGGAGGGGGAACAGGAGGAGGGAGCTTAGGAGCCTGCTGCTTACTGTTTTTTTGAAGATTAAAATGTATCAATTATATACTATAAACTTCTAATCTCCCATGGTGGTGGATGTAGGCATACAGAATTTAACCACTTAAATACATGGCCTATTTTGGACTTTAGGACAAAGCCTCATTTTTAAAATCTGACATATTTTACTTTATATGGTCATTTTGTAATGTTTTTTTACTTATCCAAGTGATTTTCCTGATACATTGTACTATATTACTGGTAAATTTTGGTCAATATGTTTACTTTATATTTATTTTTAAAAATAGATCCAAATTAAGAAAATTTAGAAAAATTAGCAATTTCCTTAATTTGAAATCCTTTGACTGTAAAATGGATAATGATACCACATAAATAAGTAAATAAATAAGGTTTACCATATGTCTTTTTTCATGTTGGCATCATTTAACCGGTTCAGGATCGGGCTATTTTGAGCCCCTTCTGGATCAGTCACCGTTTAACCATTTTTAGCATTCGTTAGTTAAACGGCTATAACTTTTTTATTTGTTGGGCTAGCGATGTGATTTTTGCTTTGTTTTTGCACAGACAATGCAAGTTTCTTTTCTATACTTTTTATAATTTTTTTTTGCAATTTTAGAATTTCTAGAGTTGAAGTTTGAAAATAATGGTAAAAAATGCTTTTTTACATTTAAGCTAATTTTTTCTGATAATAATTTAGTTTTACCCTAAAATAAACCTTTTATTTGTGATCGTCATTGTCTACCGTAAATTTGAATATATTACAAGTCTATTTTAGGGTAATTGGGTCATGGCTAGCGTTACAAAAATGAGTGGTGGGGGACAACGTTTTTTTGGGCGAATATTTTATGTGTAATTATTATTATGTTTTTTTGCACTTTATTTTTTCAATTTTTTTTATTATTATGGTCTTTCCCTCAAAGGTCAGAAAAGACCTTTAGGGGACTGTATTTTTCATCTTTTACAGTTGATCTTTCCACTGTAACTGCGGCTGCACAGCAGCCCCAGTTGCAGGGGAAATCAGCCTTCTTATAGTAACTATTGTCACTAATAGGGCTGTGCGGGTCTAGTTAGACCCAGAAGCAGCCTGCCACTAACGGCACCCGGCAATCATGTGACAAGTCACATGATCACTCGTACCAATTGAGGCACTAGTGCTGCCTCTATTCATATACACAGCGCTCATTGAGCGATGTGTAAAAGTGATCAAAGAAGATAGAAGCAGCGAAAGCTGCTTCTATCTTTTCCTCAGAGTCCCCGGCAGCAAGCTAAAACCCGAGACGTAAATACTCTATGCCGCGGGTTTTAAGGACACCGACCGCCGGATGTTTATATACGGCCTGTGGTCGGGAACCCGTTAATCTAATTTTTTTCTTTTAAGTTTACTAGCAGTTTTTTTAAGTATTTAGGTACCCTTTCAGTTTTGAAGCAGCTTTAAGGGGCCTGTATTTTAGAAACCCCTCACAAATTACCCGTTTAAAAAACTTAATTTTTTACCTTTTAGGCATTTCACAGGAATTAAAGCAAAGTGGAGGTGAAATTTACAACTGTAATTTTTTAGTGGATATTACATATTATTCCTCCTATTTCAGTAACACAGCAAGTGTTAACAGACAATCACAACTTAATATGAATTACCCTGATTCTGAAGTTTTCAGGAATATCCTATATGTTGCCCTGGTGTGCTACTTAATTCAAACACAGGCATGAGAAACGAAGTAGCACCATTTGGGGCCTCCTTTTCATTAGGATGTTTTTCAGACACCATTTTATGTTTGAAGACACTTGGAGGTGCCAAAACATAAGAAAGCCCCCCTCCTGAAAAGACCCCATTTTGGAAACTACACCCCTCAAGAAATGTATGTAGGGGTGTAATGAGCATATTGACCACACAGGTGATTCATAGAATTTATTAGAATTGGACCGTGAAAATGAAAAATAATTTTTTTTCAATATGTAATTTTAGTTAACATTTTTTAATTTCCACTAGGAATTCAGGAGTAAAAAACACCCCAAAAATTGTACAGTAATTCCTCATATGTGGTTATAAACTGCTTTTTGGGCACATGATAGGGTTTAGAAGGGAAGAAGCACTATTTGGCTTTTGCAGCGCAGATTTTGTTGGAAAGGTTTTCTAAAGGTCATGTCATATTTGCAAAGCCCCTGAGGTACAAGTACAGTAAAAAAAAAACCCCAAGAAGTGACCACATTTAGGAAAATACACCACTAAGGGAATTTATCTAGTGGCATAATAAGCATTTTGACACCACTGCTGTTTCAGCGAATTTATTAGATTTGGGCTGTAAAAATGTAAAATTATAATTTTTTCCAATAATATGTATTATTAGCTCAAATTTTTCATTTTCACAAGGACTAGAGGAGTAAAAGCACCCTAAAAATCTGTTATGCAATTTCTCCAGACTATGACAATACCTTATATGTGGTCGTGAATTTCTGTTTGTGCACACAGCAGGGATAAGAAGGGAAGCAGCGCCATTGGATTTTGGAGCACTGATTTTTCTGGATTAGGTTTTGGGCGCCAAGTCACATTTGCAGAGCTTGTGATGTACCAGTACATTGGCAACACTCAAAACGTGACCCGAATATAGGGAACTAAACCCTTCAAGGAATTCATTTAAGGGTGTAGTGAGCTCTTTGACCACACAGGTGTTTCACCAAATTTATTAGAATTGGAAAAATGGAAAAAAAATATTTAAACAACATGTAGTTTTAGCTAAAAATTGTTTTGTTTTCACAAGGACAATAGGATTAAAAAGCACCCCAACATTTGTTACGCAATATCTTAGGCCTAGCTTGTACCACAGGAGACACACAACCCATAAAAAGATAAGTGGGTTCTCGCGAGTACGGTAATTCCCCATATGTGGTCATAAACTGCTGTTTGGGCACACTACCAGGGTCAGATGGTCTGCCATTTGGCTTTTGAAGCATTGATTTTTCTTGGTAGTTATTTTTTTTGTTTGGCGCTTTACTGCTATATTAATTAATTATGTGGGGACATAGGTAAGCTTTGCAGAGTATATTAGGGAATAATAAGGTGGTTAAATTATCCGGTCAGTAAATAATAAAATTACAAAACCAAGCAATACTTTATGCACAGGCCAGGTTTTTTGGGGCAGGTGTCGCACTGATATATGGTATCTTTTTTTATTCCCCTTTTGGAACATTCTCTACATCTTTTTTGGGTCCTTCCCTTGTTTGCAGTTTTGAGAACTTTGTTGGAAAAATGTTGCCCTGGTACAATACGGATGGCCTCGCTTCCAGCTGAGATGATGACTTTTTGGGGAAGATGTGCTTGGGCCCACCTCTTCCTAGTTCACAAATATTAGGGCCTTGATAACCACCTCTTAAAACTGAATGTTCCCATTTGGCCTGCACATCGGGATACCGCGTAAGCGTAATACAATGCAATCTGTACAATGTGCAACCCCAGCTTTTCGTACAATTAAACATTGCTTTGCAGTAGATCGGGGTATTGTACAAAATATCTGCACTCCAGTATTGCCTAATCTTTGATTTCTTCACTATGCCCATATGCAGCATAAGGCCCTAAAACGCCATTATCTCTGCATCTACGGGGTCCACCCGTGGTGTCTCGCAAATGATGTCGTGGGGTTTTGGGCGAAAAACTGCTGGATGTACATATTAGTCATCATTTTGCATCATTGCATTCCGAGAGACTTTATTTTTCCATTGATGGAACTTTGTGAGTGCTTTTCTTCCAGTACAAGCTGTAGTTTTGATTGGTATCATTTTGGGGTACACGCGATTTTTTTTTTATCACTTTTGAATCCCTTTTTTGGGAGGTGAAGAGACCAAAAAACTGCAATATTTTGTTTTTACTGCATTCACTGTGCGGTATGAACGACATTCCACGGGTCGATATGACTATGGCGATACCACATTTAATACATTTTTATATGTTTTACTACTTTTCTAAAAAAAAAAAAGTCATGTTTTTGTGTCGCCATAACTTTTTTATTTTTTTACTCAACGGAGCTGTGTCAGGGCTTGTTTTTTGCAAAACGGGCTGCAGTTCTAATTAGTACTATTTTGCAGTACTTGCGACTTTTTAATCGCTTTTGATTCGATTTTTTTGGAGGTAAGGTGACCAAAAATATGTAAATTTGCCATTGTTTTGTATTTATTTTTTTACGCCGTTTATCATGCGGGATCAATATCATGAGATTTTTATAGTTCCGGTCATAACGAACACAGCAGTACTAATTATGTATAATTTTTTCTTTTTTTCAATAATAAAGAACTTGATCAGATAAAAAAGAAGATTTTTGTTTTAATTACTTGAGACTTTTATTTATGTATTTTTCTAAACTGTTTTAAACTTTTTGTTTTGTCTCACTTAGGGTACTTGAAGGTGTGATCTTCTGATTTCAGGTATAATTCAGTGCACTACTTATGTTGTGCAATGTATTTTTACTGTCAGTTTTACACTGACAGACAGCCTATTAGGCTCTGCAGGGCTTTGGCTGGGTCTAATAGGCTTCCAACATTGCAGACCAGTAGATCATTGTTGGGCCTCCAGTTGCCCTAACAACCCATCTTAGATTGACATAGGCATCTAAGGTCTCAAATGGCTGGGATTGGAGCTCGATATTACAGCCGTATACAGCTATTGATAATGCAGGCTTAAGGCCTGAGTCAGTGACACCCACGTGCCATAACTGTAAGTCAATTCGCGGGAACCACTTCCCACCCAGGTGATAATTAACTGTACTTCGAGAGTATTTAGATGTTAAACTTGTGGCATGCCGGACTCCATGCAAGGCTTGAGTCAATGATATTCATATATTCATGCTGCCCCCGCCCTCCAGCCGCTGATTGACACACCTCCCTATTCACAGTAATAGAGAGAAATGTGTCAATCAGCGGCTGGAGGGTGGGAGGAGCGTGCTTATCATGGATATCATTTGACTCAAGCCCTGCATTGTCAGACATGCACCGCAAGTATAATCTGTAAATGCTCCCAAATACTGCGCATTACTGAATTAGTGACAGACTGCTGAAATAAGAAATAATCTGCACAGAATTTTGGAGACATTGCAGACACCAATGGACCTGGGAGAGGTAAGTGATGAAAGGTCTGGTTGCCTTGAAATAACACAAAACTTAAAATAAAATAGTGTTAGAGTAAAGGCAGCTCTAATACATTTCCATTGACATATACATTTCATAATGACAATCTCGTTACAAAAGTGAATCCAGTTTTAATTATATTGGTTTACAACATCCAGTTAGAGTAATAATAATATGTGATCCAATATATTTACTTTACTCTCTTAGTCATACCACCTCTTTGTTGGTGCATGGTGTAGGGTTTTAGGCCACGTCCCTTTTATGTTAGACCATTCCCAACCCCTTGTCGAGCATTTGAAAAAAAAAAAAGTGTCTAAAGCAGTTAAAGGGACACTCTAAAGGCCAAAACTAAACTTTCCCCTCTGTACCATTATGTATTCCATCTGTCAATCTCTCACCTGTTATTTCTATCTCTATATATCAGACTGGGATGGTTGCTTAGCAGCAGTGCGAATCCGGCTCGCTGACGTGCTTTCTCTATTTCAGTCTATGTGTCACGAAGCGGGTTAGTGGACACACTAGGCCGTACCGGGTAGACAGCTGGCCAAACAACAGGAAACCCCAGCAATACAGTGTCCCGCACAAGGGTACCTGGATAGTCCAGACAGTGGCCGCAGCTCTGGCACTGATGGAGATGGGTGCAGCAGGTAACGCCAAACGTGGCGGATTCCTCCAGACGTGGCAGATGACACAGGTGCCGCAGGTTGCGCCAGACGTGGTGGATTCCTCCGGACGTGGCAGATGGCACAGGACATGGCGGATTCCTCCGGACGTGGCAGATGACACAGGACGTGGTGGATTCCTTTGGACGTGGCAGATGACACAGGACGTGGCAAACTCAATACTAAAGGCACAACACGGGAAACAGGAACAGGAACAAGACACGGGTAACAACTGGAACGGGAAACACTAAGGGACCATTTGCAAGACAGACTGGGAAAACTAACAATGCTCAGGCAAGGATCAGAAGGCCTGGGGCCTTCTTATAGACCAGGAAATCATGGCAGTTGATGATGATGACGATTTCCTAAGTGCCCTTTAAGGCCGGGCACGAGTGTGCGCGCGCACACTACGGAACACAGCAGAATGGAGCGGAAGTGAGCGCTGGCGTCTCCTAGGAAGGAGATGGGGACCAGCGCTCACGGATACATGGCTGCGGGCATCGGGAGGTGAGTAAACCCGACGGCCCGCGGCCATGGACGCTACACTATGGAGATCTATGTGTCAACCATCACAGGCTTCAGCAATTCCTGTACCAAACTAGTTTTGCACAGGGGGACAGAAACTTCTATCATCAGCCCCCACTGATACTTAGACAGGTTTCTGTCACACAGGTATAATGTAGTGCAGCCTCCCTCCCTGTATACTTATGGTTTCTAAGCTTATTTAGGAGAATATAGGGAGAATGATAATCACAGTGTCCCCAAGCATGCAGAAATGGTATGGTCTTTAGCTTATCATGTAATGCTGTGCTGAAGCAACATGGGATTGATAGCAAAGCAGAGAGGAAGAGAAAGCTGGGGAAATCTAAGAATCAATATGGAGGATTTTTTAAAGCACAAACGAGGCAGCAGTTCATAAAGTAAATCCTGAATACATAAAATAAGTGTAGAGTGTGGTATACAGTCAGGTGGGGAATGCAGACATGGAAAGTTGTATTTTCACTGGGGATCTTCTTTAATAAATGTGGCGCCCAGCATGTACGTAAGAATTCTGGTGCATTTTGGATAGTAATATGCCTTATTGTGTTAGTGCTATGTCTCGTTTTACATTGCTGGCTTTAGTGTAAACTGCCTATAATATAATACTGGCTCAGGTGCCAGTGATATTGTTCTCAGCTTTGTCTGAACTGTCCGTTATTTGCTTCTGTACTCGGTGGCAAGTTTAAAAACAGTGCTCACAATGTAGGGTCATATTGCACTTTCCGACCTAACAGTAGTCTTTAAATATATAACAATTTCTGCTGAAATGACAGTGATTGCATAACTAATTCACTAACAAGGTTAGTGGTAACTGCTCAAGGAGTTAATCATTTTCACATTTTGTAATTTGATGGCTCATTTTGGTGATGTTACAGGAATGTGATTGTTTTATCCACCATTATATATAGTCAATCATGCCATGAGCATTGGATGGAAATATTAGACTTGTTCATGAAGAGTTATCCCAGCAGGAGCAGAGTATACTAATACTATGAGAGTTGCATTTTTCCTATTTAATGGTGCACACAGGAGACACAACTTGGAGCCACAGTCATACACACTTATTGTCAATGCTCACCTAATGAGTTGCATAGAGGAACCAACGGGATTGCATTAATCAGCTGGTTTCGGTTGCAGCCCCATGTTGCCCCAGCTCTGATAATTAGTTGTGACAAGCTCTCAATGTGATTGGAAACAGGAGACTAAATCCTCTCCTCCTTGTTCTCGCCAGTCTTGTAATAGCGACCTAAGACAAAAGGACCAAACTTGACTCTAATGTTCTCAATATTGTTGACAAAGGTAAACATACTGTTATTTGTAATTGAAAGGGTCTCTCAGGGACTAAGAAATAGAGTTTATGAAAGAACTGAAGCTTTGCAATATACTCTATGCAGTGACTCAGTCCTGGGAAGCAGAGCTCAGGGGCTGTGTCTAAAGGAACTTCTTTGATTTATTCCATAGAACACACACACACACACACACACAGACAAGTTTCTGTTATCTAGCAGTTAATCTCTACATAAAGTATATTTTACAGTGTTAAAACTCTATATGCCGATTAAAAAAAGACTACACCAGAACCTATTTGAGAAAACCACCCAAATTTGCAGCATCAGGAAATGAGCGTATGGGACTTGAACTCTGGACTCCCCTGTCTTGTTTTGCCTCTGCTATAGCCATGTGTTTGCTGCTCTTTGTGATTAGTTGGTGTTTGCACCTTCTGGTAGCCAATCACAGTAATTGCTGCTCTATATTTACCCACAGCTTTGTACATCCTGTGCAATCCAGATTCCTTGTGCTTAACAACTATTGATCTCCTGTGTACTGAATTTGGCATATGTTTGACCACGGCTGATCTCTCACTCCTGTGTACTGAACTCTGCATACACCTGACCACAGATGATCTCTCACCCGTGTACAAAACCCAGCAAACAACTGACCGTGTCTAATCTCTTGCTCCTGTGTCCAGAAATCTCTGAACGACTGACTGTGGCTTTTCTTCCGCTCCTTTGGGTCTATCCTAGAGACCACAACCTGATAATCTCCTTGAAGCAAAGTCCATATCTCCCTGTAGCGGTTCAGGATGAAGACCAGGGAATCCCTTAGGCTCCGCACTCTAGGTTAACAGTAATGGCTATTCCTCAATCCAGCTTGCCTCATTACAGTTCCTTGAAGTAAAACTCCTTGTGCAACTCTTAAAGTGCTCCAAACTATGAATTACCACTGACTATAATTGTGAACTGTGTCGTTGCCTCACCTATCGGAACCAAGAACCATCATTGTTACACATAGGGTCAAAATACATAGGACAGCAGGGAATTAAAAATCCATCACAGAAAAATATGGATCAGGTGGTCAGAAGTGTTCTTTTCAAAAAGGTGGATTTTTGGAGAAGTTAGAAGTAATAACTCCTTTAACATGTCCACTATGTAAAGCCATTACTTCCCATAATTTACCTTTCCCTGTTTGCAATTTCCTTTACTCATGTTGGACATATGTCACGGTCACAGGGTATGTGGACCCACTAGGCCGCTCCGCCGTAGCGGAGAGGCAGCTGACCAGGTCACAGTCTATATGAAAGTCAATAGTAACGCTTGGGTACCTGAACTAGTCCAGACGGTGGCTGTGGCTTCAGCACGAATGGGGGCCGGTGCAGCAGGTAGCGCCAGACGTGGCGGGCAGTATCCGATGTGGCGGAAGACACTGGACGTGGCAGAAGACACTGGACATGGCAAACTACACTGGACGTGGCAAACGACAGCAGGTGCAGTAGATACGACTCCAACACTGGTAGGCACAGGAAAAAGAACAGTACCGGACACAGGAACAGGGCACGGGTAACAACTGGAAGGGGAAACACTAAGGGAACATGTATAGGAGACAGGGTTTATCTGTTGCAGAATCTCGAAAGGACCAAGGAACCTGGGAGCAAACTTGTATGAGGGTACCTTCAAACGAATGTTCAGAGGACAGCAAGACTTTAGTACCCGGAAGATACTGAGGCGGCTCTCTTCTCTTTGTATCTGCCTTTCGCTTCATGCGATTGACTGCCAGCAAAATAGAGGACCGAGTCTGTTGCCAGATTTGAAGAAACTCCCCATATGCAGAGTCAGCAGCGGGTACCTGAGATGAAGTCGACACTGGAAGAGGGACTCTAGGATGTTGACTGTACACAATGTGAAATGGAGTGGAAGTGGTGGACTCACTTGTGTGGTTGTTGTATGAGATCTCAGCCCATGGAAGAAGCTGTACCCAGTTATCGTGCTGTGAAGAGATGAAGTGGCAGAGATAATTCTCCATGATCTGGTTGATACTCTCAACTTGCCCATTGGACTGGGGGTAATAGGCTGAGGAAAAGTCCAAACTCACATCCAGGAGTTTACAGAGGGCTCCCCAGAACTTAGAGGTAAACTGAACCCCCCGGTCGGACACAATGTGAAGAGGCAAGCCATGTAAGTGAAAGATGTGTTGAATGAAGGGACTCGCCAGTCGGGGAGGAGAAGATAGGCCGGTCAGCGGGATAAAATGTGCCATCTTAGAGAACCGTTTCACCACCACCCAGACAGTGTTGCATGCTGCAGAGGGGGGAAGGTCTGTGACAAAATCCATTGCAATGTGCTGCCAGGGGGCATTGGGTGCAGGCAGAGGTTGAAGTAGGCCGGCCGGCTTGCAGTGAGTAACTTTGTTAGAAGCACACACCGTGCAAGAAGAGACAAAGTCCAGAACATCTTTAGATAGTGTGGGCCACCAGAAGTTACGAGCAATCAGGTCTCGGGTCTTATGGACACCAGCGTGCCCAGCTAGTTTAGTACTGTGTCCCCAGCAGAGAATTCTTCTCCTATCTGCCAACCGAACAAAAGTCCTCCCCGGAGGGATGTCTCTAATCTGCAGAGGATTAGCAGTGACAATGCAGGACGGGTCTATGATAGTCTGAAGAGACTCCACCGTGTCTTCCGTCTCAAACGATCTGGACAGGGCATCGGCCCTCACATTCTTGTCAGCGGGACGGTAGTGGAGCAGAAATTGGAAACGGGTGAAGAACAGCGACCACCTGGCTTGACGAGGATTTAGTCATTGAGCGGACTGAAGGTAGGTAAGGTTCTTGTGGTCGGTGTAGATCAAGATGGGGTGAGCTGCGCCCTCTAGAAGATGTCTCCACTCCTCCTGAGCCAATTTGATGGCCAGTAGCTCCCGATCTCCAATAGAGTAATTGCGCTCAGTAGAAGCAAAAAGTCTTGAGTAGTAGCCACATACTACTCCCTTTCCTTTGGAGCTCCTCTGGAACAGAAGTGCACCTGCACCAACAGAGGAAGCGTCCACCTCCAATGAGAACTGTCGAGATACGTCAGGGTGATGGAGGATCGAAGCTGAAGTGAAGGCTTTCTTGAGGCTAATGAATGCGGACTCTGCCTTGGGAGTCCACACCTTGGCGTTCACACCCTTCTTGGTAAGGGTAGAGATGGGAGCCGTCAGAGATGAAAAGTTTGGAATAAACTGCCGGTAGAAATTGGCAAATACCAGGAACCGTTGTATGCCCCTTAGGCCTTGAGGACGTGGCCATTCCAGGACAGACTTTAGTTTCTCAGGATTCATCCTAAGACCTTGATCCGAGATGATGTAGTACAGGAAGGGCAAAGACTTCTTCTCAAAAACGCACTTCTCCAACTTGGCATATAAGCGATTCTCTCTTAGTCGCAGAAGAACTTGACAGACATGCCTCCGATGGCTCATCAGATCTGGGGAGAAAATCAAAATATCATCGAGATAAACTACAACACACATATAGAGGAGATCTCAGAAAATATCATTGACGAATTCCTGAAATACTGCGGGAGCGTTACACAGTCCGAAGGGCATCACTAGTTATTCGTAGTGCCCATCGCGGGTGTTAAATGCCGTCTTCCATTCGTCACCCCGGCGAATCCGGATTAGGTTATAAGCCCCCCGCAGATCAAACTTAGAAAAAATGTGGGCTCCTCGTATGTGATCAAACAGCTCGGATATAAATGGCAACGGGTATTTGTTCTCGACCGTGATCTGGTCGAGACCACGGTAGTCAATGCAGGGTCGAAGAGATCCATCTTTCTTCTTAACGAAGAAGAAGCCCGCCCCAGCTAGGGAGAAACCCCTCTCTAAATTCTCCTTGATATAGGCTGACATAGATAAAGTCTCTGGCAAGGAGAGAGGATATACCCATCCACGGGGAAGAGAAGCATTAGGAACCAGTACAAATTTCATAATTTCGATATGGAGGCAACGTCTCAGCTTCTCGTTTGCAGAAGACATGCGCAAAACTGGCATACTGAGATAGTAGACCGGAGAGTGATTGAGGCAGAGGGGGCATAACAGGACGGACTCGTGACAGGCAATGGCTATGGCATCTGGAACCCCATTGAAGAACTTCTCCGGAACTCCAGTCAAGAACCGGGGCGTGTAGGCGGCGCCATGGCAGACCCAGCAGGATAGGATTAATAGCCTTAGGTAGTACCAGGAAGGTGATCTGCTCCGAGTGAAGAGCTCCGACCCGTAGAGTCAACGGCTCCGTGATGAGCATAATCGGATCGGGCAATGGTAGACCATTCACAGAGGCAACTACCAGGGGTCTCTCCAGACGGACTGTGGCTAGACGTAAATGATCCACTAGATCCTGCTGGATGAAATTAGCAGCCGCTCCAGAGTCAAGATAGTCAGAGGAAGGATGTGGCGCCTCTCCGGAGACGATGGCCACAGGAATCGATCATTTAGGAGAGGTTTTAATGTTTGGAGACGGTCCACCTAGAGTTGCCTCTCCAACCAACCCTAGGTACTGGAGTTTCCCAGTTTCTGTGGGCATTGGCGCACAAAATGACCTTTAAGGCCACAATACATACATAGTCCAGAAAAGCGTCTGCGCTGCTTCTCCTGTTCAGATAACCGGACTCTGTCTACCTGCATGGGTTATTCAGGTAGCACACTAGGGGAAGGCAATAGTGGTCTCTGGACCGAGGGTGCTGATCTGTGCACACGGCTCTCCTGTCGAACCTCTTGAGTGCGCTCCTGGATTATCATATCAACCCGGGTGGCGTACAGGATGAGGGCACCCAAGGTAGAAGGAAGGTCGCGGGCTGCCATTGCGTGCTTGATGTGAGAGGACAGTCCCTGCCAGAAAGTCGCCACCAGCGCCTCATTGTTCCATGCCAGCTCAGCTGCCAGGGTATGGAAGGAGATAGCATACTCCCCTACTGTGGAACCCTCTTGCTTGAGGGTCAACAGAGTAGCTGCGGCAGAGGATGTTCGACCCGGCTACTCGAACACAGCACAAAAGGACTGCAGGAACAAGGCTAGGTCCGAGGATACAGGTCCTTGTTGCTCCAAGATTAGGTTCGCCCATGGGAGGGGCTTGCCAGCAAGAAGGGAGATGATAAATGCTACCTTTGCCTCCTCGGAGGGAAAGGGATGAGCCCGTAGCCTAAAATGAACCATGCATTGGTTAATAAATCCTCTACATGCTCTGGGATCACCGTCGTAGCGAGGAGGAAGAGGCAGAGGAACTGTGGATCCGTAACAAACAGGAGGAGCAACGGGCAGTGACACAGCAACAGCCTCAGGAGGAAGAACCGGAGGTGGAACAGTGAGTAGATCCTGACGGATAAGGATAGAATTCACAGCCTCAAGGAGTTGATCCTGACGTGTGCGTAGGTCATGCATCTCCGTCTGTATCGTCTGGATTGCGGTCTTGGGCTAGCAAGCGGGTTCCATGGCCTGAGAATACTGTCACGGTCACAGGGTATGTGGACCCACTAGGCCGCTCCGCCGTAGCGGAGAGGCAGCTGACCAGGTCACAGTCTATATGAAAGTCAATAGTAACCCTTGGGTACCTGAACTAGTCCAGACGGTGGCTGTGGCTTCAGCACGGATGGGGGCCGATGCAGCAAGTAGCGCCAGACGTGGCGGGCAGTATCCGATGTGGCGAAAGACACTGGACGTGGCAGAGGACACTGGACATGGCAGAAGACACTGGACGTGGCAGAAGACCCTGGATATGGAAAACGACACTGGACGTGGCAAACGACATTAGGTGCAGTAGACACGACTCCAACACTGGTAGGCACAGGAACAAGAACAGTACGGGATACAGGAACAGGTAACAGGGCACGGGTAAAAATTGGAACGGGAAACACTAAAGGACCATTTGCAAGACAGACTGGGATAAACGAACAACGCTCAGGCAAGGATCAGAAGGGCTGGGGCCTTCTTATAGGCCAGGAAATCATGGGCCGTTGATGATGATGATGATTTCCTGATGTGCGCGACCTGGCCCTTTAAGGACGGGCACGAGCGTGCGCGCCCACCCTACGGGGCACAGCAGAACGGAGCGGAAGTGATTGCTAGTGTCTCCTAGGAAGGAGATGGGGACCAGTGCTCACGGATCCATGGCTGCGGGCGTCGGGAGATGAGTGAACCAGAAGGCCCGTGGCCATGGACGGTACAAGATAGAGTTAATGTTTCTTCCTACACAGACCAGGATGAGCTTCTTGCTCTCCTGGAGGTACCACTTGGTGCAGAATCTGTCATCTCTACCTGTGGTGACCCCAGCAACTCCTTGGGAGACAGTGAATACTCCAAAGCAGCAAAAATCTAAGAAGCATCAAAACCAACTGACCCCCAAATGGATTATCTTTGACCAGACCTGATGGTTCACTCCTATGACCATGAGATACAGCTCCTTTATAAATTTGATTTTCACACATTATGTTCTCCTACTCTCCTCATTTCACTTGACTCTATATCCACCTTCTCCATCTACTGGAGTATAATCATTGATCTTTTCTCATATCACCCTCTGGTACGATCCACAAAATGTATACATTATGCGTGATTTACACTAGTTATAAGTCATGGTGAATACATGCTTGGGCTGGATTCAAGAGGAACCTAAAAATATGGGTTGACAGGCCATAATTTGCACTCATGTAAATCACAATTCTATTGTGTGAGAATCTCAGATCTGTCCATTTACATTTGTCTCATGCCATTACAGATCTTGCTACAACAAAAAGGTGCCAAGCAGAAAAAAAACTAGGACATCTCATGGTGTCAGCACTGCTAGGACTTGGTACAATACAAGAAGCATTGTTGTCTTCTGAGTAACAAAGATGAGATCTGGCACTTGTTAATTTGGTGGTGGTGGATGCTGGGAGGTAAAGTTCAAATTATCTCCCATAAAGGAAAGCTTAGTAACAAATGGTGCTCCGGAATAAAGAGTATGGAATGTGACTTGCTGTTTTCTAATTGGAATGGCGTGTCTCTTGTAGAAATTGCGTACTTGAATATGTGGATAAATTAATGTTATTGCTAGGTCAGTCATTTAGATCCAGCCCTGTATAAAATATGTATGATTCTTTGCTACATTGTAATCAGTGCCCATTATCATAAATGCATACTTCGTGCCCGCTGCTGGTAATGAAGACCACCTGCTGGACTAAAACTTTATTGACAATTTTTGGGGAATGGGTGTTGCCTTGCTCTTACTTGTTCCCTTTGTAATCTACAACCCTGCTATAACCTGCTGTTAATCATTACAGTGTGTCGGTTAAGTTAAATGTGCTAAATCTCAAAAGCAATTCTGATAACTGGTCAAGGGCATGTACAGGGTGGGCCATTTATATGGATACACCTAAATAAAATGGGAATGGTTGGTGATATTAACTTCCTGTTTGTGGCACATTAGTATATGGGATGGGGGAAACTTTTCAAGCTGGGTGTTGACCATGGTGGCCATTTTGAAGTCGGCCATTTTGTATCCAACTTTAGTTTTTTCAATGTGAAGAGGGTCATGTGACACATCAAACTTATTGAGAATTTCACAAGAAAAACAATGGTGTGCTTGGTTTTAACGTTACTTTATTCTTTCATGAGTTATTTAAAAGTTTCTGACCATTTATAAAATGTGTTCAAAGTGCTGCCCATTGTGTTGGATTGTCAATGCAACCCTCTTCTCCCACTCTTCACACACTGATAGCAACACCGCAGAAGAAATGCTAGCACAGGCTTCCAGTATCCGTAGTTTCAGTTGCTGCACATCTCGTATCAATCACAGCATAGACAATTGCCTTTAGATGACCCCAAAGATAAAAGTCTAAGGGGGTCAGATCGGGAGACCTAGGGGGCCATTCAACTGGCCCACGACGACCAATCCACTTTCCAGGAAACTGTTCATCTAGGAATGCTCGGACCTGACACCCATAATGACATAAATAACTCATGAAAGAATAAAGTAACGTTAAAACCAAGCACACCATTGTTTTTCTTGTGAAATTCTCGATAAGTTTGATGTGTCACATGACCCTCTTCCCATTGAAAAAACTAAAGTTGGATACAAAATGGCCGACTTCAAAATGGCCGCCATGGTCAACACCCAGCTTGAAAAGTTTTCCCCCTCCCATATACTAATGTGCCACAAACAGGAAGTTAATATCACCAACCATTCCCATTTTATTTAGGTGTATCCATATAAATGGCGAACCCTGTAGAGTGGTAGGGGTTGAAGACGATGTTGTGGCTAATCAAAGGGATGCATTGTGGGAGGCATTCAGTTGTCTCACATTGTATATGCAAATTTCTAATAAACTTTGCGGTCCAGTTCCCCACCGGGTGTAAACAGGCCATGTAATTGACAGGTCTCATCCTATACACAAGTAGAGAGAAACCAGTCAAGCATAATGAGCCGGGCCAGAGGAGATCTACACAGCAAACACTTCTCCCCGAGCCCGGCACATAAAACTGGTGACGACCCAGTGTTAATGCCATGTTTTCTCTACAATGTGGCAGCACTTTAGAGTTTAACACAGTGGATTAGGATTGTTGAACCTGTCACTAATTCATAATGCTGGAGGTTAAGGCAGCATGATCTTGGTTACAGGTTCCTTTAAACTTATTTTCATTTTCTCTCAAACACAATTTTTTATACAGTGGAAAACCCTTATAAAACAAAAGGTCAAAATATTAAAAATTAATGGGCACGCATTGCATATTTTGGAGTGTAGCCATCATATAATTATTTTTTTTTGCATAAAACAATAATATAATATATACCCTTTCCAGCAGCCTGTATCTCCCCATCTATGCCTGTAGACTCTCCACAAAGGATTAGACATCTCCTAAATCACTGAAAAAATCTGCCAAGTGTGGAGGACTAAAGAGAAGACGGGGAGGAGAGGGCTGCAGCTCCAGTACGCTTCCCTCATTCTGAGTGTGAGGATATGCTGTGGGAGGGAAGGAAGAGCAGTGAAGGGAGACATCTGATTGGCTCAGAGGACACAGCAGAACTCTTGTCCAATTAACAAGCCTGAAAATCTACATTTCCAGAAAGCAGCAGACAGCTGGAAAAAGTCCCAAAATCTGCAGGTTACATACATTTCTGGTTGCACTAGATCTAATACAAATGCCTATCGAGGGACTGTGATTTATTTTGGAATGATAAGTACGCTACTGTATAACTGCAATAGCATCTAGCGACATTACTGAGGCAATTGTGGTACTGTGCATCACCAAAAGTCTTAATGTGTAAATGATGCTCAAAAAGTTTATTCAGAATTATTTAAATAGGTTTACAAGATGAACTGTAAGAAAATCAGGGAGGTGTGCTGCCAACAACGATAATATATCTTGAAGCATAAATGATACAATCAGCCGGTGAACGAGCGTTTGCTCATTAGTCGGCTGATCATTGCCCTGTTTGCACGGGGCAGTTATCGGGAAGGAGCGTTCATATGATCGTTTGCCCGATCATTGGTCCGTGTAAAAGGGCCTTTACCATGGCATAGAAATGTGCGACAAGAGCCAGACAATTGCATAACAATAGCATCAAGATGCCGTAACTAGAAACTATCCAAAAGACTTGAACTTAACACAAACTTTCTAAACTTCAATGTTTCATGTATCAAAAAACTTTAATAAAAAATCACACAGAAGTACATGAAATATCATTATTACTATAACGCAAAGATTGGGATTTTCTGACTAAAAAAATCTCAATCATAAGTATACGTTTTTATTTCTAAATTACCAGCAGTTAAAAAATGAATTTCTTAGCATCTTTTATGACTTAAAGGGGTTCTCCAGCCTCCAGCATTTTTCACCTATCAGTTCGTCTGACTACTAGGACCCCTACCGATTGTCAGAAGGGGGCCCCGGTCCCCTATTACCCCCAGCCGTAAGACAGCGGCTATGAGGAGTTTGCGTGGACAGGAGTTCGGGCATGAGTGGTGCGGCTCCATTTAGAGTCTATGGGGTTGACAGATACAGGCGACGGTATATAAATACGCTTTCCTGAAACGGCACCGTGCAGTATAATGACTGCATTTTTTGGGATTAGATACGGTTTAAAGAACTTTTTAGTCTATATAAATAGGACATATGAAAACATGTTTTTATATATCCTATTAGGGGATTCTGAGCTAATAGAGGGGGTCCTCTCTTCAGGATCCTCATCTCTTGGCCAAAACGGTTACAAAGAGTGGCTCTCGCTCTGTAGGACCTGTCCTGTGCTGCATTATACATACAGTGAAGGAAATAAGTATTTGAGCCCTTGCTGATTTTGTAAGTTTGCCCACTGTCAAAGACATGAACAAGCTAGAATTTTTAGGCTAGGTTAATTTTACCAGTGAGAGATAGATTATATAAAAAAAAAAAAGAAGAAAATCACATAGTCAAAATTATATATATTTATTTGCATTGTGCACAGAGAAATAAGTATTTGATCCCCTACCAACCATTAAGAGTTCAGCCTCCTCCAGACCAGTTACAGGCTCAAAATCAACTTGGTGCCTGCATTAAAGACAGCTGTCTTACATGGTCACCTGTATAAAAGACTCCTGTCCACAGACTCAATTAATCAGTCTGACTCTAACCTCTACAACATGGGCAAGACCAAAGAGCTTTCTAAGGATGTCAGGGACAAGATCATAGACCTGCACAAGGCTGGAATGGGCTACAAAACCATAAGTAAGACGCTGGGTGAGAAGGAGACAACTGTTGGTGCAATAGTAAGAAAATGGAAGACATACAAAATGACTGTCAATCGACATCGACCTGGGGCTCCATGCAAAATATCACCTCGTGGGGTATCCTTGATCCTGAGGAAGGTGAGAGCTCAGCCGAAAACTACACGGGGGAAACTTGTTAATGATCTCAAGGCAGCTGGGACCACAGTCACCAAGAAAACCATTGGTAACACATTAAGCCGTAATGGATTAAAATCCTGCAGTGCCCGCAAGATCCCCCTGCTCAAGAAGGCACATGTACAGGCCCGTCTGAAGTTTGCAAATGAACATCTGGATGATTCTGAGAGTGATTGGGAGAAGGTGCTGTGGTCAGATGAGACTAAAATGGAGCTCTTTGGCATTAACTCAACTTGCCGTGTTTGGAGGAAGAGAAATGCTGCCTATGACCCAAAGAACACCGTCCCCACTGTCAAGCATGGAGGTGGAAACATTATGTTTTGGGGGTGTTTCTCTGCTAAGGGCACAGGACTACTTCACCGCATCAATGGGAGAATGGATGGAGCCATGTACCGTGAAATCCTGAGTGACAACCTCCTTCCCTCCACCACCAGGACATTAAAAATGGCTCGTGGCTGGGTCTTCCAGCACGACAATGACCCGAAACATACAGCCAAGGCAACAAAGAAGTGGCTCAAAAAGAAGCACATTAAGGAGTGGCCTAGCCAGTCTCCAGACCTTAATCCCATCAAAAACTTATGGAGGGAGCTGAAGATCTGAGTTGCCAAGCGACAGCCTTGAAATCTTAATGATTTACATATGATCTGCAAGGAGGAGTGGGCCAAAATTCCATCTAACATGTGTGCAAACCTCATCATCAACTACAAAAAACGTCTGACTGCTGTGCTTGCCAACAAAGGTTTTGCCACCAAGTATTAAGTCTTGTTTGCCAAAGGGATCAAATACTTATTTCTCTGTGCACAATGCAAATAAATATATATAATTTTGACTTTGTGATTTTCTGTTTTTTTTTTAAATATAATCTATCTCTCACTGGTAAAATTAACCTAGCCTAAAAATTCTAGACTGTTCATGTCTTTGACAGTGGGCAAACTTACAAAATCAGCAAGGGATCAAATACTTATTTCCTTCACTGTACAACCCATTGATTTGAATAGGCAGTATGTAATGCTTCATTTCCCTTGTGGTGGCGCTGCTGGAAAACTGATCGCTTATTGCCAGGTTTTCCCACAGATAACAGCTGATCGCTGGGGGTCTCAGCAGGTGCACACTTTGTGATCAGTTTATTGTCAAGACAACCTCTTTAATGACAGCACTTTAAGGACCTTGTGGTTATTTGTGTTTGCTCTAAATACGAACCTCTGTACATTCTGACTCATTAATCCCCCAAATTCAAATACTGTATCAATATATCGTTTATTCCCGCACATAACTTATTTTTGATGGATTTATCGCGCTTCAGTGTATCATTCCACATCACCTTAAACCCTCAGTGACAGAGATGCTTCAGGGATCATGGTTCAAGCTAAAGTCGTGCATATACCTGATGGCTTTGCAGTATTCCTCACTTTTTTAGGAGATGTCAGAACACTGCTAAGCCCAAAGGCACAATCATTTGAATGGGCTTTGGGGCGCCTTTAGGCCTAGCACGGTTTAGTACATATCACAGAAAAATCTATTTTAGGTATATCGATTATGCCACATGTTGTTAACATTGATAGGAAGTGAGTCTTCTGTCTAGAAATGTAGCTTTATCATTTCTTATCAATTCCTTTTAATAGTCCAAATTTTTTAAACATTTTCTTCAGTTGTCAAAAACTCTATTTAGCCATTTCCTAGTTGTAGTTTTTGGGAAAGGTGGGTGACAACTACTAGGACCACCATTACAGCTTCCAAAGGTTTGTCACTCTGCTTTCTACAGCCCTGATTGGGAAATCTGCAATGTTATGAAGCGATACATCCCTTTAGAGATGAGCGAACTTATGAAAAGTTCGGTTCGGCAAGTTCGCCGAATTTCGTGCAAAAGTTCGATTCGGACCGAACTAGTTCTGACCGAACCTGTAATACAAGAAAGCCCCTAAAAATCGTGTATAACACTGTTTTAAAGCCCTAGAAGCCCTGTATAACACTCTTAGGTCACCCATGAGTGTATCCAAGTACTTTTGAGCTGTCTTTAATGCAAAGTTGGTGTCAAAGTTACGCCAACATGTATGGCTCTAGGAAAACGGATGGGACACGGAGATAACTAACAGAAACCACTGCACTTGTGCATGTTGTATGCTTAATGCATTGTTAAAAAAGGTACAAAAATTTACCATTTTAGGCGGCTGATGCCTGCCAGGGTTCATACATATAAGGTGGTAAAAGAAGAAGCAATGGCTTTTGACAAGCCCTCCAAAAATTGACCCTTTTTATTGGCAGATGCCTGCCGGGGTTCATCCATACATGGATGTAAAAGCAACAAGCAATGGCTTTTCACAAGCCCTCCAAAAATTGACCCTTTTTATTGGCAGATGCCTGCCGAGGTTCTTCCATACATGGATGTAAAAGCAACAAGCAATGGCTTTTCACAAGCCCTCCAAAAATTGACCCTTTTTATTGGCAGATGCCTGCCGGGGTTCTTCCATACATTGATGTAAAAGCAACAAGCAATGGCTTTTGACAAGCCCTCCAAAAATTGACCCTTTTTATTGGCAGATGCCTGCCGGGGTTCTTCCATACATGGATGTAAAAGCATTAAAGCAACAAGCAATGGCTTTTCACAAGCCCTCCAAAAATTGACCCTTTTTATTGGCAGATGCCTGCCGGGGTTCTTCCATACATGGATGTAATAGCATTAAAGCAACAAGCAATGGCTTTTCACAAGCCCTCCAAAAATTGACCCTTTTTATTGGCAGATGCCTGCCGGGGTTCTTCCATACATGGATGTAAAAGCATTAAAGCAACAAGCAATGGCTTTTCACAAGCCCTCCAAAAATTGACCCTTTTTATTGGCAGATGCCTGCCGGGGTTCTTCCATACATGGATGTAAAAGCATTAAAGCAACAAGCAATGGCTTTTCACAAGCCCTCCAAAAATTGACCCTTTTTATTGGCAGATGCCTGCCGGGGTTCTTCCATACATTGATGTAAAAGCATTAAAGCAACAAGCAATGGCTTTTCACAAGCCCTCCAAAAATTGACCCTTTTTATTGGCAGATGCCTGCCGGGGTTCTTCCATACATGGATGTAAAAGCATTAAAGCAACAAGCAATGGCTTTTCACAAGCCCTCCAAAAATTGACCCTTTTTATTGGCAGATGCCTGCCGGGGTTCTTCCATACATGGATGTAAAAGCAACAAGCAATGGCTTTTCACAAGCCCTCCAAAAATTGACCCTTTTTATTGGCAAGGGTGAGTAGTAGCAGCACATTAAAAGACACTGGACGACAGTCACAGGACAAAGCCCTGTGGTGGGGCAGGCCTGCTTGTAGCAGACGGGCGGCAGTGGAGGTTTATTGGTGGTAGTAGTCGAGGTAGCCAACACAGACAGCAAGGGTGCAAGCAGTAGTAGCAGTAGTAGCAGCACATTAAAAAAAGAGACTGGACAGTCAGAGGAGGACAAAGCCCTGTGGTGGGGCAGGCCTCAGGCCTGCTTGTAGCAGACGGGCGGCAGTGGAGGTGTATTGGTGGTAGTAGTCGAGGTAGCCAACACAGACAGCAAGGGTGCAAGCAGTAGTAGCAGTAGTAGCAGCACATTAAAAAAAGAGACTGGACAGTCAGAGGAGGGCAAAGCCCTGTGGTGGGGCAGGCCTCAGGCCTGCTTGTAGCAGACGGCAGTGGAGGTGTATTGGTGGTAGTAGAGGTAGACTAGCCAACACAGACAGCAAGGGTGGTAGGACTGGTAGTAGCAGCAGCACATTAAAAAAAGAGACTGGACGACAGTCACAGGACATAGCCCTGTGGTGGGGTAGGCCTGCTTGTAGCAGACGGGCGGCAGTGTAGGTGTATTGGTGGTATTAGAGGTAGCCAACACAGACAGCAAGGGTGCAAGCAGTAGTAGCAGTAGTAGCAGCACATTAAAAAAAAGAGAGACTGGACAGTCACAGGAGGACAAAGCCCTGTGGTGGGGCAGGCCTCAGGCCTGCTTGTAGCAGACGGGCGGCAGTGGAGGTGTATTGGTGGTAGACTGGTAGTAGCCGAGGTAGCCAACACAGACAGCAAGGGTGCAAGCAGTAGTAGCAGTAGTAGCAGCACATTAAAAAAAGAGACTGGACAGTCAGAGGAGGGCAAAGCCCTGTGGTGGGGCAGGCCTCAGGCCTGCTTGTAGCAGACGGGCGGCAGTGGAGGTGTATTGGTGGTAGTAGTCGAGGTAGCCAACACAGACAGCAAGGGTGCAAGCAGTAGTAGCAGTAGTAGCAGCACATTAAAAAAAGAGACTGGACAGTCAGAGGAGGGCAAAGCCCTGTGGTGGGGCAGGCCTCAGGCCTGCTTGTAGCAGACGGGCGGCAGTGGAGGTGTATTGGTGGTAGTAGTCGAGGTAGCCAACACAGACAGCAAGGGTGCAAGCAGTAGTAGCAGTAGTAGCAGCACATTAAAAAAAAGAGAGACTGGACAGTCACAGGAGGACAAAGCCCTGTGGTGGGGCAGGCCTCAGGCCTGCTTGTAGCAGACGGGCGGCAGTGGAGGTGTATTGGTGGTAGACTGGTAGTAGCCGAGGTAGCCAACACAGACAGCAAGGGTGCAAGCAGTAGTAGCAGTAGTAGCAGCACATTAAAAAAAGAGACTGGACAGTCAGAGGAGGGCAAAGCCCTGTGGTGGGGCAGGCCTCAGGCCTGCTTGTAGCAGACGGGCGGCAGTGGAGGTGTATTGGTGGTAGTAGTCGAGGTAGCCAACACAGACAGCAAGGGTGCAAGCAGTAGTAGCAGTAGTAGCAGCACATTAAAAAAAGAGACTGGACAGTCAGAGGAGGGCAAAGCCCTGTGGTGGGGCAGGCCTCAGGCCTGCTTGTAGCAGACGGGCGGCAGTGGAGGTGTATTGGTGGTAGTAGTCGAGGTAGCCAACACAGACAGCAAGGGTGCAAGCAGTAGTAGCAGTAGTAGCAGCACATTAAAAAAAGAGACTGGACAGTCAGAGGAGGGCAAAGCCCTGTGGTGGGGCAGGCCTCAGGCCTGCTTGTAGCAGACGGGCGGCAGTGGAGGTGTATTGGTGGTAGTAGTCGAGGTAGCCAACACAGACAGCAAGGGTGCAAGCAGTAGTAGCAGTAGTAGCAGCACATTAAAAAAAGAGACTGGACAGTCAGAGGAGGGCAAAGCCCTGTGGTGGGGCAGGCCTCAGGCCTGCTTGTAGCAGACGGCAGTGGAGGTGTATTGGTGGTAGTAGAGGTAGACTAGCCAACACAGACAGCAAGGGTGGTAGGACTGGTAGTAGCAGCAGCACATTAAAAAAAGAGACTGGACGACAGTCACAGGACATAGCCCTGTGGTGGGGTAGGCCTGCTTGTAGCAGACGGGCGGCAGTGTAGGTGTATTGGTGGTATTAGAGGTAGCCAACACAGACAGCAAGGGTGCAAGCAGTAGTAGCAGTAGTAGCAGCACATTAAAAAAAAGAGAGACTGGACAGTCACAGGAGGACAAAGCCCTGTGGTGGGGCAGGCCTCAGGCCTGCTTGTAGCAGACGGGCGGCAGTGGAGGTGTATTGGTGGTAGTAGTCGAGGTAGCCAACACAGACAGCAAGGGTGCAAGCAGTAGTAGCAGTAGTAGCAGCACATTAAAAAAAGAGACTGGACAGTCACAGGAGGACAAAGCCCTGTAGTGGGGCAGGCCTCAGGCCTGCTTGTAGCAGATGGCAGTGTAGGTGTATTGGTGGTAGTAGAGGTACTAGCCAACACAGACAGCAAGGGTGCAAGCAGTAGTAGCAGTAGTAGCAGCACATTAAAAAAAGAGACTGGAGAGTCACAGGACAAAGCCCTCTGGTGGGGCAGGCCTGCTTGTAGCAGACGGCACTGGGGTGGATTGGTGGTAGAAGTAGTAGCAGCTGCAGCACCAACAGCGGCACATTAAAAAAAGAGTGGACAGGACAGAATCCCATAGTAGCAGGCGGCAGTAGCAGGCGGCAGCAGCAGCAGCAATGTAAGATCTAATCAGTGGCATCAGGCACAGGGGTTTTAAAATCCTCACCGATCCACGCTTGATTCATTTTCAGAAACGTGAGATTTTCCAAGCTGTTGGCGGACAATCTTGTTCGCTTAGGGGTGACGAAGCCCCCTGCTGCGCTGAATACCCTCTCTGACGCTACACTGGAGGGTGGACAAGACAGTACACCCATGGCAAACTGGGCCAGTTCTTGCCAATGATCCAATCTGCTGACCCAGAAGTCCATGGGGTCTGGGATCAGCATTTCTGACGGAGAAAGGGCACAGTCCAAGTACGAGTGAACCTGGTTGTTTAGGTGCTGCACCTGGAGATGGTGAACATCCCTTTGGTGACTAGTGCTACGATGTGTGTCAGGTCGGGGTATTGGATGTAAAAATGTTGTCATCATATTTTCCAAACTGAATTGGCTGCTGCTGCTGCTGCTGCTGCCGCTGCTGCCACGGCTGCCGCCTATTGCAGAGGTAGCTCTGCCAGAGGCGGTGGAACGATGAGACAGTGGGGAGCGGAGAGTGGCCCCCCGGTCAGACATGCTTGCAGCGGGTGTCTGCCGTTTGAAAGCCATGACAAGCTGGCTGCATAGCTTCTCTCTATAATAAGCCAATTTTGCCTCCCTCTCGGAAGGCGCAAAAAACTCCCCCATTCTGGCTTTATACCGAGGGTCTAAAAGTGTGGCTATCCAGTAGTCATCTCTTTGCTTCATGCTAACAATACGACAGTCAGCGCGCAAGTAACGAAGCATACAGCTCGCCATCCTGGCCAGCGTTTCAGAGGGCCCGGTTGGTTCCATCTCCGCCCCATACTGCCATGGTTGTCCATCATCAAGGTCGTCGTCAGACTCGTCATCACCACCATCACTGTCATGTTGTGCGGCTGCCTCGTCCCCTATCCCTTCCTGTGATTCCATCTCCAAATCCAGCTCCTCTTCAGGTCCTGTTTCCTCATCCTCCTCCTCCTCCTCAACATCCATAGCCAGATGTGATCCTTCCTCCATCCTTTGCTGAATCATCGCTGTGAGCGTTTGCTCCATAATGAATATCAGCGGCATAACATCGTTCATTCCGCTAGCGTCACGGCTCACAAATCGTGTGGCCTCTTCAAAGGGCCTCAAAACGCGACATGCGTCTCTAACCAGCTGCCAGTGCCTGAGCTCGAAATTACACTGGCTCCAAACGCTGCCCGTCTGCTGCATCAGGAAATCATTCACGGCTTTCCGCTGTTCGTACAGACGGTCCAACATGTGCAGGGTGGAATTCCATCGTGTTGGAACGTCGCAAATCAGGCTGTGTTCTGGGAGATTGTTTTGACGCTGCAAGTCCAGGAGGGCGTGCTTAAATGCATACGAACGTCTAAAGCGAACGCAAACCCTCCTGGACATGGCCAGCACACCCTTCAAACCAACATATGACTTTAAGAAGCGTGTTATGACCAGATTGATCACATGTGCCATGCAAGGAGCGTGTGTCAGGTGACCTAGACGCAGTGCAGCCACAACGTTCTTGCCGTTATCAGAGACAACATTGCCCAGTGTGAGTTTCAGAGGAGACAGCCAGCGTGCGATTTCCTCCTTGATGCACAGCAGCAGCTCCTGCCCTGTGTGGCTTTTCTCGCCCAGGCTCAGCAGGTGTAAGACAGCGTTGTGGCGCTTCACCTTGCACCTATGAAAAGAGGAGGGAGGAGGAGTGGAAGATACGCTGTGTCCTGTCGGGGACGGGAAGACCTCCAAGGAGGAAGGCAAGGAGGAGGAGGAGGAGTAGGAGGAGAAGGATGGTAGGCGCCTGGTGTCCGGAGTTGAACTAGAAACATACAAGCGTGGAGGTGGTAATGCCTGGCATTGCTGCGGTGGTGCATCGGACTGCAAAATATTGACCCAGTGGGCCGTGAAAGACATGTACTGTCCCTGCCCATAGTTGCTGCTCCACGTGTCGACGGTGGCATGTACCCTGCTGCACACGGATAATTGCAAGGACTTGGACACCTTTTCCTCCACATGCTTGTGCAAGGCAGGGACAGCTGTTTTGGAGAAGTAATGTCGGCTAGGTATTCGCCACCTAGGCTGAGCGCACGCCATCAATTGCTTGAAGCCGGCGGAGTCGACCAGGTGGTATGGCAGCGACTGCACCACCAACAACTTTGCCAGGTGTGAATTAAGCCGCACGACAAGTGGATGACTGGGTATATATTGTTGCTTATTGGACAACGATTCCGTAATGGATAACTGACGGGACATAGGAGGAGCACTAGATGACAGTGATGATGATGATGACAACGACATGGTGGATAAGGCCTGGCTACTACTTAGATGACAGGGACTCGGAGCAGCAGCAGCAGCGGAAGAGGGGTCTTCATTAGATGTACATGATGGTGGGGCATGTTGATTGTCCCACATGGCCTTGTGATGCCGTTCCATGTGTTTACGTAGAGCAGTAGTTCCTACATTGCTGCCCTGCCCACGCCTTACTTTCTGCTTGCAGATACGGCACTGTGCCATGTTTTCCTCCTCTGGGAAGGTACAGAAAAATTGCCACACGGCAGAGTACCGTAAAGAGGTAGTACCACGTCCACCACCACCACCACCACCACAACCACCCGAGCTTGCCCCTTGTCTGGCAGGCTTTTTTCGGGAACCTACACCAGCATCTGTGTCGCCGTCACCGGCTCCTGAGCTGACCCTACCGCTGCAACGTTTTGCAGATTGACTTCTGCCCCTACCTCGGCTTGGCTGTTTATCACATCCAGTGCCGCCACTACTACCCTCCTCCTCTGACGCCGTCATCACCTCGTCACCTGGTTCCCACGTCCTGTCTAAAACAACATCATCATCATAGCCTTCCTCATCATCCCCGCCACTTCTGTCACTGTGTTGTGAATGTGATGTGACATCATGGCGGGCTCCATGCCCCCCCTCATTACTGCGTCTGCCACCACGGCTACCACCACCAACACCCCCACTACCGCAGCTATGCGTCTCGGTCACCGCTTCCACCTCCACCACCGCCGCAACACACTCCGTTGGCTGACTCGCGGAAAACAAATCATCATCATCACTATGTTGTTCAGTATCTTCCTTCGCACCCGAGGAGATGTCTCTTAGGACTCTCAGGAAAGATGGCTTCCCGCTAGGAAGGGGGAGCGAAGACATAGATGATGGAATGGAAACGCTAGAAATACCTATATTACTACTGTCACCGTGCCAAGGAACTGTAGAGGATCTGGAATCCAACGAAACCTGGCTTGAAGCCAGATCGTCAGAGTCTTCCTGCTGAGATGACCGCGAGCCAGCCAACCAGTCCACAATGGCCGTATTGTCTAAAGTAACCCGCCCACCGGAGGAGATGGACAAGTCTGGCTTGCTGATACTACTACTAGCAGGCACATGGCAGCTGCTACTAGTGGAACTGGGCACATGTCTTGTGCCACAAATGCTGCTACTGGGTCTGGCACCAACAGATCCAACATTTGGACTGGAAGAGGAGACGGCATGGGTGTTTCTTCCTCTACCCCGTCCTTTCACAACCTTTTTTTTCCCAGACATTTCAGAGCCCCTTTTAAAAGCGTATTCACACACGGACACTGGCTTGGCAAATGGCAATGAATGAGAATTTCAATCAGCCTCGCTGCAGTGCACTCAGGGAATGCTGGGCCTTGTAGTACTACTAGGCTGCCTGTATGGCAAGTTGGATTGTTATTCCAGGGATGAGCCCCTTTTAAAAGCGTATTCACACACGGACACTGGCTTGGCAAATGGCAATGAATGAGAATTTCAATCAGCCTCGCTGCAGTGCACTCAGGGAATGCTGGGCGTTGTAGTACTTCTAGGCTGCCTGTATGGCAAGTTGGATTGTTATCCTGTTAATAACGGCCAGGGATGAGCCCCTTTTAAAAGCGTATTCACACACGGACACTGGCTTGGCAAATGGCAATGAATGAGAATTTCAATCAGCCTCGCTGCAGTGCACTCAGGGAATGCTGGGCCTTGTAGTACTACTACTACCACTACTACAAAGGCTGCCTGTATTGCAAGTTGGATGCAATGGGGATGAGCCCCTTCTAAAAGCGTATTCACACACGGACACTGGCTTGGCAAATGGCAATGAATGAGAATTTCAATCAGCCTCGCTGCAGTGCACTCAGGGAATGCTGGGCCTTGTAGTACTACTACTACCACTACTACAAAGGCTGCCTGTATTGCAAGTTGGATGCAATGGGGATGAGCCCCTTCTAAAAGCGTATTCACACACGGACACTGGCTTGGCAAATGGCAATGAATGAGAATTTCAATCAGCCTCGCTGCAGTGCACTCAGGGAATGCTGGGCCTTGTAGTACTACTAGGCTGCCTGTATGGCAAGTTGGATTGTTATTCCAGGGATGAGCCCCTTTTAAAAGCGTATTCACACACGGACACTGGCTTGGCAAATGGCAATGAATGAGAATTTCAATCAGCCTCGCTGCAGTGCACTCAGGGAATGCTGGGCCTTGTAGTACTACTAGGCTGCCTGTATGGCAAGTTGGATTGTTATTCCAGGGATGAGCCCCTTTTAAAAGCGTATTCACACACGGACACTGGCTTGGCAAATGGCAATGAATGAGAATTTCAATCAGCCTCGCTGCAGTGCACTCAGGGAATGCTGGGCCTTGTAGTACTACTACTACCACTACTACAAAGGCTGCCTGTATTGCAAGTTGGATGCAATGGGGATGAGCCCCTTCTAAAAGCGTATTCACACACGGACACTGGCTTGGCAAATGGCAATGAATGAGAATTTCAATCAGCCTCGCTGCAGTGCACTCAGGGAATGCTGGGCCTTGTAGTACTACTACTACCACTACTACAAAGGCTGCCTGTATTGCAAGTTGGATGCAATGGGGATGAGCCCCTTCTAAAAGCGTATTCACACACGGACACTGGCTTGGCAAATGGCAATGAATGAGAATTTCAATCAGCCTCGCTGCAGTGCACTCAGGGAATGCTGGGCCTTGTAGTACTACTAGGCTGCCTGTATGGCAAGTTGGATTGTTATTCCAGGGATGAGCCCCTTTTAAAAGCGTATTCACACACGGACACTGGCTTGGCAAATGGCAATGAATGAGAATTTCAATCAGCCTCGCTGCAGTGCACTCAGGGAATGCTGGGCCTTGTAGTACTACTACTACCACTACTACAAAGGCTGCCTGTATTGCAAGTTGGATGCAATGGGGATGAGCCCCTTCTAAAAGCGTATTCACACACGGACACTGGCTTGGCAAATGGCAATGAATGAGAATTTCAATCAGCCTCGCTGCAGTGCACTCAGGGAATGCTGGGCCTTGTAGTACTACTAGGCTGCCTGTATGGCAAGTTGGATTGTTATTCCAGGGATGAGCCCCTTTTAAAAGCGTATTCACACACGGACACTGGCTTGGCAAATGGCAATGAATGAGAATTTCAATCAGCCTCGCTGCAGTGCACTCAGGGAATGCTGGGCCTTGTAGTACTACTACTACCACTACTACAAAGGCTGCCTGTATTGCAAGTTGGATGCAATGGGGATGAGCCCCTTCTAAAAGCGTATTCACACACGGACACTGGCTTGGCAAATGGCAATGAATGAGAATTTCAATCAGCCTCGCTGCAGTGCACTCAGGGAATGCTGGGCCTTGTAGTACTACTAGGCTGCCTGTATGGCAAGTTGGATTGTTATTCCAGGGATGAGCCCCTTTTAAAAGCGTATTCACACACGGACACTGGCTTGGCAAATGGCAATGAATGAGAATTTCAATCAGCCTCGCTGCAGTGCACTCAGGGAATGCTGGGCCTTGTAGTACTACTAGGCTGCCTGTATGGCAAGTTGGATTGTTATTCCAGGGATGAGCCCCTTTTAAAAGCGTATTCACACACGGACACTGGCTTGGCAAATGGCAATGAATGAGAATTTCAATCAGCCTCGCTGCAGTGCACTCAGGGAATGCTGGGCCTTGTAGTACTACTAGGCTGCCTGTATGGCAAGTTGGATTGTTATTCCAGGGATGAGCCCCTTTTAAAAGCGTATTCACACACGGACACTGGCTTGGCAAATGGCAATGAATGAGAATTTCAATCAGCCTCGCTGCAGTGCACTCAGGGAATGCTGGGCCTTGTAGTACTACTACTACCACTACTACAAAGGCTGCCTGTATTGCAAGTTGGATGCAATGGGGATGAGCCCCTTCTAAAAGCGTATTCACACACGGACACTGGCTTGGCAAATGGCAATGAATGAGAATTTCAATCAGCCTCGCTGCAGTGCACTCAGGGAATGCTGGGCGTTGTAGTACTTCTAGGCTGCCTGTATGGCAAGTTGGATTGTTATTCCAGGGATGAGCCCCTTTTAAAAGCGTATTCACACACGGACACTGGCTTGGCAAATGGCAATGAATGAGAATTTCAATCAGCCTCGCTGCAGTGCACTCAGGGAATGCTGGGCCTTATAGTACTACTAGGCTGCCTGTATTGCAAGTTGGATGCAACGGGGATGAGCCCCTTATAAAAGCGTATTCACACACTGGCTGAGTAGTGAGTAGTGGATGAGCCCCTTCGATTTCTGAATTCCTGCCTTTTAGATTCCTAAAGCTTTCCCTTACTGCACAGAGATGCTATTCCTACAGCTCCTGTCTGTAAAATGGCCGCTGAGCTCCGTGCATAGACTTTTATTGCAGGCTTGAGCCCGCCCCTATGCTGCCTCCCGATAGGCTGGGAGAGCCGTTTGCAAGGCATTATGGGGTAGCCTGATGTCAGGTGATCTTCTGTAATCCTCCATTTTAGATGTAACATGTGGCAGGCGCCAAAATGTAGCCGGGTTCGGTCAAAACGGGTTCGGCCGAACCCGGTAAAGTTCGGATTCGCTGCGAACCGAACTTTTCCTGAAGTTCGGACCGAAACCGGGTTCGGTTGTCCCGGTTCGCTCATCTCTACATCCCTTGTTTGCCTATCACTACATAATCAGGCTCCATCACATTTGTCCATTAGGTTTCCATTGCTGCACTATTCTTGAGATAGCTGTTGGCAGATCGACATACATTCATACAATCCCATATATTTGCATTAGGTATTCTACTATATATATATTATAAATGTCAGCCTTTTTATACTGTACAGTATTCTATGGATGACATTCCAGGGGACGGCGTCATTTTCTGTATATGTCATGCAATATCAATGGTTTGTTTAGAGCTTTTCTAGTACTTTTGCATAATTTTCCCCACATTTCTTTATCTTTCCAGAGTATAAACTACAGATCTTCCAGATTTTAAATACAGAATATTCATTACTGCGTTTAATTATGAGTAGTAAATGCAGGAGGTCATATCCTGGGTTGTTAGTGATGCGGCTATTTAGTCCTTCGCTCTTAGATTTTCCAATTTTGTCAATATTCTACTGAGATTAAAAGGCAGTGGCATGGACGGGTCATCATCTTCCCAATACGGGTAGCAGCGAGGCCTCTGGTCGACAGGTAAAGACTTAACCAAACTGCACCTGCACCTTAAATGAAAAAAAAAATACAAGATCAGGCTTAGCATCATCTGCACACACAAAGAATATGTTTTATAAGCAATATCCTGAAAAGACACATTATTCAATATAGTAAAAAAATTAAATAAATTTTATTCTACTTATTTCAGAATAAAATTTACTGTGAGACAAGATTATAGGAATCAGAATTAAAATAAATTTACTACTGCGATTCCCTGAAGACATCTACACTGTCGACAAAATATAGACATGCTGATGTATTGAATTGTGCAAGGTCTATATTCTATTGAGAATACGAGCGAGAGCAGCTGCAGGACACGTTATTTCCCTGCAGCAGCTCTCACCAGTTACACAAATTATTCCATCTTTTAAGCCGTGATGGAAAAAAAGCCAGGGAATTGATATTCATGTAGTTCCTTATATACAAGGGAACGTTCACCGTGGCTTTTATGTGAAGCTCAATATCAAGTAACTGCAGCAGACTGTGATTTTGTCTGACACATGAGAGTGCAGCAAGTGAATGTGTTCCCATAGGGGGTTAATGGGAGCAGATTTTCTGCCTGGAAGCCTTTAACGTTCACCCATTGATTGAGGCCATTAAGCATTACGGCTATGTCCCCAGCTATTACAATCCCTAAACAAACAAATGCCTTATATTCATAAAGTTTCACACACTTATTAGGTATAAAAATATTTAATGGAAACTATACCTACAAAGAGATTTAGAAATCTAGGGGTTTCTCATTCTCTGCATCTCAAGGATCATGACACCATCAGAATTTCTTTATACAGATGACAGGGCGGTTCTACATCACTGCCTCTATGAACCACCCTGTCATTGGCATAAGGAAATACCCACCAATGTCAGGCCTCATGCACACATCCTTCACCGTTTTCACGTCCGTTGTGACATCCGTGTGGTTTCCGCTGTCTCTCCACATCCGTTACATTTTAAACGGACGTGGTGCTTCCGTTTTGAACGGTCTGTTAAAATCCATACTGTGTGTTGAATACAGGGAACTTTGGCACGGCCCTCCCGCTGTTCGGCAACGGATCCGTGAAAAATGGACGGCACACGGATGACTTCCGTGTACCGTCCGTTGTTTTGACGGACCCATAGGCTTCAATGGGCGAGACGGACACTGAACAACGGACAAAAGTAGGACATGTTCTACTTTTGACGGAACGGACGCATGAAACCGTTAAAACAAAGTAATTGTGCATGGCCACATAGAAATGAATGTGTCAGTGTGCTATCCGTTAAAAACACGGATAGCACCCTGAAGAAAATAACTGAAGTGGGCATGAAGCCTACTGCATGCACACTTCTGTCGTCCATTGTACGGCTGCTAATGACGGTTCCGTCAAACACGGGCCGCACACGAATGGAAATGAAAAGGCCGAGACTGTTCCGTCAAAAACTGGCAGGAGTAGGACCTGTCCTATTTTTGACGGAACGGCCGCACGGTTCAGTTAAAACAATGGAAGTGTGCATGGCCCCATTGAAATTAATGTGTCAGTGTGATATCAGTTAAAACAACGGATAGCATCCTGAAGAAAATAACTGAAGTGGACATGAGGCCTTAGATTTTAACAAATCTTGAAGCGTTTCCGCCTATGTATAATGATGATAATGTTATTTTTTTACTCAGGTGGGTGGTTCGTGACTCCACCCTGAGCAGTTGCTGATCATGTCATGAACAAGCCAAAGCAGGCACCAAGCACATTGAGGCAGATTGTTCTGGTGTAAACACATAGAAAAATATGGTGTTTGGGCCAAATGTTATTTTTCCAGACTAACTTGGTTTCCATGTTGAAGAGTCAGTGTACACAATGGTCTGTACTGAACCACTTTAAAGGAGTTTTCCAGGCCAATAAAATTGATGGCCTATACTCGGGATAGGCCATCAATATGTGATCGGTCGGGGTCCGACTCCCAGCATCCCACTGATCTCCTGTTTAAAGGTGCTGCATCGCTCGTATGAGTGCCGATTCCCCTTAATTTCCATTGCTCATACTATGAATCGTCGACACACTTTGTAGTGGTAGTTCACAAAAATATAGCTTTCTCCTTTTCAAATGAATGGGAGAAGACTGTAATAGTGTGCACCGCCGCTACAAGTGTGTTGACTATTCACAGTACGAAGAGTGGAAATGTAGGGTAGACAGCGCTCACACGAGCGCTGCGGCCCCTTTAAAACGGCTGACCGGCATTGGCCCCCGACCGATCACATATTGATGGCCTTTATGGGACTGGAAAACCCCATAACTGAGCCTCTAAAAGCTACAGCTGTGGTAAATTCATCTTTTGATTTTTAATATTAAAATTAGGATTTAATAAAAGCATTGCAATCAATGGAGGAGCTAGTACAGTTATATCCTTGACCTCAAGCAATATCCGTTTTCTATTGTTTGATTTTATCCCTAACAGGGCCAACCATAGAGAGCACATGGATAAGCAATGGCATCCGAGAAGTAGCAGTATTAATATTATTGCTTTAATAGGAATAGTGACAAGCTATTAGTTTAATAGAACGCGTTCTCATTTTCTTCCCATTTCCATCCTTCTTCACTGGCTTACTGCCCAGTTACTGTACATCTGTTGTCTTTGTAGAAGATTATACCAGCTCATTGTTGGCAAGACGGTAATACTATTTAGGGAGTCTGAAGAAGTCACATTATCAGTAATGCTGGATACTGATGTTGCAAATTTTTACACTTTAAAATAGTAACATAGGTGATATTGAGACAAATTGTTTCCAATTAGTTTTTCCTCTGGCCTGAAATTTCCAACTAAGGCCTCATGCACACGACCGTAGCCATATGCACGGCCGTGATTTTCGGGTCGGCCGGCAGCAGAGTGTCACCCGCGAGCCGCCCGCAAATCGCGGGCCGTGCACATGGACGCTGCCATTATTTTCAATGAGCCATGCACGGACCGTGAAAACTATATGAATGGGGCCGCAATTCTCCCGTGGATTTTCGGGGGGGAATTGCGGCCGCAAAAGCACGTTTGCGTGCATGGGGCATTAAGCATAATTTATAACACTGTAGTCCCCTCTACTACTCTTTTAGGAAAAAGATACATATATTTCATACATACTAAAAAACGCAACAAAATAACACAAACAGGGATTTCATGGTGAAATAAATGTTATTGCTTTTAAGAGATATTATGGTTTCAGAATTTTTTTTTGTTCTTTGTATAATAATAAGGTGTACAATTCCTTTATATATATTTCGGCAGTGTTTTCAAGATCTCTGCCTGCAGTCATTCAATAGGAACCCTCAAAGTTTACTACCAGCGGATAAAAATCAGGCTTGGTCATGTGATGGACACACAAGTGCAAGGCTTGTAACAGTTACAGTACAATTATCAGAGCTGTGAATTGTAAAGTATGAAGGTTCCTACTGATTGTTTACAAGCCGAGATTTTGAAAAATTTAAAGTGTAACTAAACTTTGACAAACTTCTGACATGTCATAGTGACATGTCAGAAGTTTTGATTGGTGGGGGCCCGAGTACTGAGACCCCCACCAATCACTAAAACGAAGCAGCAGAAGCGCTCGTGTGAGCGCTCAGCCACTTAGTTTCTGTTCGGCTTTTCCCAGAAAGTCAATGTATTGGAGTACGGGCTCATAGACTTTCTATTGAGTCCGTATACGATACATTTATTTCCAGAAAATGTGACTAAATGTGACTAATGAACCTCTCAGTCTCAGCACAACTAGAGAGATTTATCATTCCGGGGTCTGGGAAAGCTGGGTGACCACCATTACCCCTCCTACTGGAGTGTGAAAGGTTCATTAGTCACATCCCCAAACACACTCCAGTAGGAGTAATGGTGGTCACCCAGCTTTCCCAGACCCCTGAATGATAAATCTCTCTAGTTGTGCTGAGACTGAGAGGTTCATTAGTCACATCCCCAAACAGTCTCAGGACAACTAGAGAAATTTACCGTTCAGGGGTCTGGGAAAGCTGGGTGACCACCATTACCCCTCCTACTGGAGTGTGAAGAGGTTCATTAGTCACATCCCTAAACACACTCCAGTATGAGGGGTAATGGTGGTCACCCAGCTTTCCCAGACGCAGATATAACCAGGAAAGGGCTGGATGGACGGGCTGAGGGTGCACAGAGTTTTTGGTGACCCCCTCTGTCATGTGATCGGACCTAGGTTACCGGTTCATCAGACGGGGTTCATGTGACTATAACTCTGTCCATAACAAGAGACAGTGCACTCAGGACAAGCCCTGCCCTCATGCCGTAGTTGTGTGGTTCTGTCTGCGGTGATGGCGGTGGGTGGCTCTGACACCCGCCTCCCCCATCGGGTCATCTCAGGACAGAAGGGGTGTCCAGATTGGAGACACAGCGCCGCACCTGTCTTCAGGTTTTGTCTGGTATTGCAGTTCACCTCCATTGAAGTGAATAGGACAGAGCTGTAATACCACACACGACCTGAGGACAGGTGCGGCTCCATGTTTTCCTGGACGACCCCTTTAAGACTTTTCCCGTGTGTGTGTGTGTGGCAGAGCGGAGTGTGCACGGGTGCCGCTGATACTTCATAGCCGCTTATCAGCTGTTTTGAAGAATCAGCGGCGAGAACACACACACACACACACACATCCCCCAAACACGCAAAATCAAGTGTAATCAAGCGTTTTTTATGTGTTTTTTTTGCACGTAAAATGTGCAAAAAAAAAAACATGTCAAATACACGGCGTGTGAACCGGTCAACTGAAAAGTCATTCACTTCATTTTCATCCTTCTAAGGCTGGGTTCACACGACCTATTTTCAGGCGTAAACGAGGTGTTTTACGCCTGAAAAGACGGCTCCAATTCGTCGGCAAACGTCTGCCCATTCATTTGAATGGGTTTGCCGACGTACTGTGCCGACGACCTGTAATTTTACGCGTCGCTGTCAAAAGACGGCGCGTAAAATAACAGCCTCGGCAAAGAAGTGCAGGACACTTCTTGGGACGTAATTTGAGCCGTTTTTCATTGAATTCAATGAACAGCTCCAAATTACGGCCGTAATTGACGCCTCGCAAAATGCGAGTACGAGCAATTACGTCTGAAATGACGGAGCTGTTTTCTCCTGAAAACAGCTCCGTCATTTCAGACGTAAATGCATTTAGTGTGTGCACATACCCTAAGGGTATGTTCACACACAATGTTTTCAGCTGATAAATTCGGAAGCAGAACGCCTACAAGCATCTGCCCATTGGTTTCAATGGGAAATACGGCGTTCTGTTCCGACAGGGCGTTTTTTACGTGGTAGTTTTCCAAAAACGGCACGTAAAAAGACACCCACCAAAATGAAGTGCACATCACTTCTTGGGACGTTTTTGGAGCAGTTTTTCATTGACTTTATAGAAAAACAGCTCCAAAAACGGCCGTTAAAAAACGCGAGTTTGATTAAAAAATGGCTGAAAATCAGGATCGGTTTTCCCTTTGTTTAGTAAGCGTGTGAACATACACTTAGCCTTTTGGTGTGTCCTATAACTTCTTCCAGCTGCAGAATCACACCCAATATGGCTGCCAGACACTGCTTAGCAATTTGAAGACACCTTTACCTGGCTTGTGAGAGGGGAGGTGAGGTTCCCTCCCACATTTACAGCAGCTGTGAGTCAGGTTGCTTTGCCTTATTCACCTTGCTGTAATTCTGGGAAGTGCTCCCCCTGGTGACCAACATTGGAAAACATGTCAAATTATTATTTAATTTTTAATACTTTCCACCATACGGAAAAAATAAATAAATACAGCAAAAAACTTAAAAAATATAATAGAAATAAGTAACGACACTTAAAAAAAAAGGTTTAATTTGCGACACATTCCCTTTAAGGACATTCTAGCCATCATGCCCATTTCCATTGTTAGCAACAGAGCTTGAGACATTCAGGAAACTAATGTAGTAGTGTATGTATAAGCATGACCAATCTTTAAAGGCAACCAAATGGTCAGGAAAGGACTATCATTTCTAGATCCTAGTCATTCAGCCTTAGCAACTATTCATATATTTAGCCCACTATTGGTTAAACAAAAAAATAAACTGCTGACATGAACTTCAAAGAGAACATGACAATTTCCTCTGGACAAGCTTCTCCAGATCAAAATAAAATAAACATCCAAAAGCAGAATTAATCTTTATGTAAATAGGCACATCTGCCGCAGAAAAAAAAAGATGTGGTATAAATAGTAACAGTGCTAGAGGGAATTGTTAGTAAAACAGATGACTGTAATATTATATTACTACTGGGAAGAGCCCTGGTCGTTCATGCCATCCCTGCTGCAATGGTCCTGCTCCTTCGCTACTTTGCTGCAATAATCCTTCAGTGTCCCATGGACCATTATATATTCCTGGCATTTTTATCACGACCTCTCTCTGCCACATAATTCCCAACCTGTTGGGTCTCATTCTATTATTTCATTATGATCCAGATATACACTATATAGACAAAAGTATTGGGACACCTACACATTACACCTACACAAGCTTTTAGCACATCCCATTCTAAATCCATAGGCAATAACATGGAGTTGGTCCCCCATTGCAGCTAAAACAGCTTTCACTGTTCTAGGAAGGCTTTCTGCATAATTTCGGAGTGTGTCTGTGGGAATTTTTGCCCTTTCCTCCAAAACAGCATTTGTGAGGTCAGGCAGTGATGTTGGACGAGAGGGCCTGGCTCACAATCTCTGTTCTAATTCATTCTAAAATTGTTGGATGGGGTTATGGTCAGGACTCTGTGCGGCCAGTCAAGTTCTTCAACACCAAACGAACTCACCGAACCAGGTCTTTATGGACCTTGCTTTGTGCACTGGGGCACAGTCATGCTGGAACAAAAACGGGCTGTACCCCAAACTGTTCCCACAAAGTTGGAAGCATACAATTGTCCAAAATGTCTTTGTATGCTGAAGCATTAACATTACCCTTCACTGGAATTAATGGGCCTAGGCCAACCGCTAAAAAACAACCCCATAGTATTATCCCTCCCCCACCAAACTTTACAGTTGGCACAATGAAGTCAGGCAGGTAACGTTCTCCTGGCATTCGCAAAACCCAGACTCGTCCATCAGACTGCGAGATAGAGAAGCGTGATTCATCCCTCCACAGAACACGTTTCCACTGCTCCAGAGTCCAGTGACGGAGTGCTATACACCACCCCATCCGACACTTGGCATTGTGCTTGCTGATGTAAGACTTGCATGTAGCTGCTTGACCATAAAAAACCATGTCATGAAGCTCCCGGGGCACAGTTTTTGTACTGATGTTAAGGCAAGAGGAATGTTGTAACTCTGCAGTTATTCAGTCAGCAGAGTGTTGGCGACTTTTATGCACTATGCGCCTCAGCATTCGACAACCTCGCACTGTTACTTTACGTGGTCTGCACTTCGTGGCTGAGTTGCTGTGGATCCTAATTGCTTCCACTTTGGAATAATACCACTCAGAGTTGATCGTGGAATATCTAGGTGGAAAGAAATTTCACGAACTGACCTGTTGAAATGGTGGCATCCTATTACAGGACCACGCTGGAATTCAGTGATCTCTTTAGAACGACCTATTCTATCACTAATGTTTGTAAAGGAAGCTGCATGGCGAGGTGCTGGAATTTATACACCAGGAGCAATGGGACTGAAACACCTGAATTCAATGATTAAGAGGAGTGCTCCAATAGTTTTATCCATGCAGTGCATCTTATCATAGAAATTATTATCCATTTAATATGCTTGGCAGAAGGTTATCATGAATGCATTGATATTAGTACACCCGCCTAGTATAGGAGACGGTAAAAAAATCCTGAAAAAGTTGTTGATTGAACGGTTAGAATTTTTTCCCATCTGTATAGAAAATTTTTGAAGGAGATGGAACTGATAGTTGCACAAGATTTATAATAATATGGAGCTTGAACTTTTTATTGGCCCTAAGTCTCAATGTAGAGTAGGGTAACCTGTGGGGGAGAGACGGAGGGAAGGTTGGGAATAGGATTTGTAAAACTGCTTATAATGTAGAATCATATATGTATACATTTCTACAGTTTAAAAAACAAATGAGCCAGTCAGAAGATTAAATACTGTCCTTTTCAAGAAATAACAACCTTCCTTAACTGGTTACCGACCGCTGGCTGTGTATTTACGGCCAGCAGTCAGGGTCCCTAAAACCTGTGCCATAGACTATTTACGGCGTGGGATTTAGCTTTCTGCCCGAGCGATCGGGCAGCTGAATGTCGGGTCTCCGGCTGTCAGTGACTGCCGGGGACCCTGAGGAGAAGATAGAAGCAGCTTTCGCTGCTTTTGTCTTCTCTGATCTCGTCTACACAGCGCTCAATGAACGCTGTGTATAGGAATAGAGGAAGTGGCAGCGCCGCTGTCTCTATTGTTCCCGGTAATTATGTGACTGGTCACATGATCACCGGGTCCCGTAAGTGGCAGACTGCTGCTGGGTCTTACTAGATTCAGCACAGCCCTATTAGTGACAATCGTCACTATAAGAGGGCTGATTTCCCCGGCAACTGTAGCTGCTTTGCAGCCCCAGTTACAGTGGGAAAAAAAGACCCCCAAAGTTCTTTTCTGATCTTTGAGGGACAGACCATAATAAAAAAAATATAAAAGTAAAATAAAGTGCAAAAAAATTAATAGTAAATACACATAAAATACCCACCCCCAACAATCATTGTCATAACGCTAGCCCTGAGCCAATTACCCTAAAATAGACCTATAATATATTGAAATTTATGGTAGACAATGGTGATCACAAATAAAAAGTCTGTTTTATGGTAAAACTATGTTATTACCAGAAAAAAATAGCTAAAAAGTTGAAAAGCTTATTTTTTTACTATTATTTTCAAACTTTAAGCCTAAAAATTCTAAAATAGCAAAAAGGATGTGTATAAAAATGATAAAAAAAAAAAAGAAACCTGCATTGTCCACGGAAAAAACACAAAAATCACGTCGCTAACCCAACAAATAAAAAAGTTAGAGCCCTTCAACTAACAAGTGCTAAAAAGGGCTAAATGGTGTCTGGTCCTGAAGGATCAAAATAGCCCGGTCCTGAACCGGTTAAAAAGCTGTAACGCAATCCTAAGTATTATATGGCTGCAGAGCTTCAAATACTGCAGACATTTCGGAGACCACCACCTGCTATTACTGCTAGGGAAACTGTTTAAAAATTAGCCTCAGAATAAAATTTCACGATGATTGCTGCTGGTCCCTTTTCTAGGACTGGAGTACACATTCAGCCAATCATACAGCTTTCATATAGGTGTTTAAAACTTACAGTAAAGGTACTCTCACCAGCCATGATGGATTTTCACAATGCGGTAGGCTGGCGGCGTTGCAATATGTACTTGAATTTATCTGTAAAGCTGGTGGTTACATGGTACAAACTAGGACCAGATTCAGTATGGGCACTTCTTGCCATACAGATGTCAATGCACATCCCGATTTGGCATGGATTTCACATAGTATTTGATTCATAATGTTCATAGCTTCTTCTATAAATCGCTAATTCTCATCACCCACATGAACCATAACACCATATCCTATAGTGGCATCTATCACATAATCCTTCATTAATACTAGAAGACATAACCCTAAACGTCTGCCATTCTGAAGGACATACGGGAGATGCACGAAACCCTTTAAATCTTTCTATTTTGAGACCTTCTCTTCATCCTACTCTAGTTGTTTTGTTCATTATCTCCCCAGGCCTCATTACTCCAGGGATATAAAACACATTCTACATTACATAACACATACATCAGAATCCGGAGTACATGGGTACAAAGGAAACCTTTTGCGTCTTTAATTTAATGTAAAAAATGAATTGTTCTTAATGGTATCTTCCCCCTGGGATTTATAAATGGACTTATAACATGACTTCTGGCACCTCCTGAGCCAATGTCATTGTGTGCTTTATCGTCTCCTCGTGGTCCTCTACACTCACATTGTCGTACATAACACGCCTGCCGTGGAATCACCGTATAACATTCTCATATATCTGCTACGTTGACGATTCAGCTTGAGATAATAGCATCTGTTAACATGCACTAAGTACTATCACAGAGCACATCACTTCATAAATAATAAGATTAGCCGACCTGAAGGCCCCCGCAGAAAGAGTAATGAGTTTAAATGTTTCTCATGAGTTATTTAAAACAAGGGGATTAAAGGGACAGGCAGTGGGTAACCGGCAACGGGCCTCCTGGCTTGAATACTCTAACACTTGTATTAAAAGACTGTGAAGGGTAAAGCGATTTGGGGAGAGTGAGAAACGCTTAACTTCTTCACTGCCAATCGCACATTCGATGAACTGTATATCTCTCATGAATTTATTTAAATGCCTTATTATGGCCCAAAAACGATTTCAAGCTATGCTTAAAGTAATCTTCCATACCAAATTATAAAAGTAGCAAAAAAAGTTACCCACAACAGAGATCGCGACCTGTGCTACACGTATTCTGTGGACGGAACCTACTAATCTTTATTGATTATTTTCATTATCCATTATTTATACTTCACTGCCATACTCTACTGGGTTATATCAAGAGTATAATTATTCCCATTGGTCCCTGCCTCCAATGAAGCTTACAATCTAACAGGTTTATCCCAATCTATTATGCCCAATACTACAAGGCACTAGCACTAACCACTATCTGACTTACTTGCTAAAGTGTAATTAATGATATCCAGTGGAGAGTCAAGATCTTCTCTCAAGCGGAAGTGAATGCATCATACACAAGTAAATGTGTGAAATAAAGATGTTTTCTCAAGCAGAATTGAATGCATCATACTAAATATATATATATATATATATATATATATATATATATATATATATACAGTGAAGGAAATAAGTAGTTGATCCCTTGCTGATTTTGTAACTTTGCCCACTGTCAAAGACATGAACAGTCTAGAATTTTTAGGCTAGGTAAATTTTACCAGTGAGAGATAGATTATATAAAAAAAAATAAAGAAAATCACATTGTCAAAATTATATATATTTATTTGCATTGTGCACAGAGAAATAAGTATTTGATCCCCTACCAACCTTTAAGAGTTCAGCCTCCTCCAGACCAGTTACACGCTCCAAATCAACTTGGTGCCTGCATTAAAGACAGCTGTCTTACATGGTCACCTGTATAAAAGACTCCTGTCCACAGACTCAATTAATCAGTCTGACTCTAACCTCTACAACATGGGCAAGACCAAAGAGCTTTCTAAGGATGTCAGGGACAAGATCATAGACCTGTACAAGGCTGGAATGGGCTACAAAACCATAAGTAAGACGCTGGGTGAGAAGGAGACAACTGTTGGTGCAATAGTAAGAAAATGGAAGACATACAAAATGACTGTCAATCGACATCAATCTGGGGCTCCATGCAAAATCTCACCTCGTGGGGTATCCTTGATCCTGAGGAAGGTGAGAGCTCAGCCGAAAACTACACGGGGGGAACTTGTTAATGATCTCAAGGCAGCTGGGACCACAGTCACCAAGAAAACCATTGGTAACAGATTACGCCGTAATGGATTAAAATCCTGCAGTGCCCGCAAGGTCCCCCTGCTCAAGAAGGTACATGTACAGGCCCGTCTGAAGTTTGCAAATGAACATCTGGATGATTCTGAGAGTGATTGGGAGAAGGTGCTGTGGTCAGATGAGACTAAAATTTAGCTCTTTGGCATTAACTTAACTCGCCGTGTTTGGAGGAAGAGAAATGCTGCCTATGACCCAAAGAACACCATCCCCACTGTCAAGCATGGAGGTGGAAACATTATGTTTTTGGGGTGTTTCTCTGCTAAGGGCACAGGACTACTTCACCGCATCAATGGGAGAATGGATGGAGCCATGTACCGTCAAATCCTGAGTGACAACCTCCTTCCCTCCACCAGGACTTTAAAAATGGCTCGTGGCTTTGTCTTCCAGCACGACAATGACCTGAAACATACAGCCAAGGCAACAAAGGAGTGGCTCAAAAAGAAGCACATTAAGGTCATGGAGTGGCCTAGCCAGTCTCCAGACCTTAATCCCATCGAAAACTTATGGAGGGAGCTGAAGATCCGAGTTGCCAAGTGACAGCCTCGAAATCTTAATGATTTACAGATGATCTGCAAAGAGGAGTGGGCCAAAATTCCATCTAACATGTGTGAAAACCTCATCATCAACTACAAAAAAACGTCTGACTGCTGTGCTTGCCAACAAGGGTTTTGCCACCAAGTATTACGTCTTGTTTGCCAAAGGGATCAAATACTTATTTCTCTGTGCACAATGCAAATAAATATTTATAATTTTGACAATGTGATTTTCTTTTTTTTTTTTTATATAATCTATCTCTCACTGGTAAAATTAACCTAGCCTAAAAATTCTAGACTGTTCATGTCTTTGACAGTGGGCAAACTTACAAAATCAGCAAGGGATCAAATACTTATTTCCTTCACTGTATATATATATATATATATATAATTCCATATTAAAAGTGTTCTGAAATGCACCTATTTCACAGGATTGCGATGTAATTGGCCTCCCTCTTGTTTCACTTTTTCTTAGGCCTCATGCATACGACCGTAGCCATGTACACGGCCGTGATTTTCGGGTCTGACAGCCGCGGGCCGTGCACATGGCCGCATGCATTATTTCCTACGAGCCTGGACCTCAGAACACGGCTGTAATAAGACATGTCCGTTCTTTCTGCAGTCCAGGCTCCTGGGCCATGCACGGATCGTGGAAACCACGGTCGTTTGCATGACCCCATAGGAATGAATGGGGCCGCAATTCTGCTGTGGATTATTGGGGGGAATTGCGTCCGCAAGAGCACGTTCGTGTGCATGGGGCCTTAGAATTCAGTATAACAAGTGTATGTAGTTTTGGGCATTTTTGGCAATTCTTAAGTTAAAAAATTGGAAAGGCCAGGCACGAGTCTTAAAGGGGTTTTCCGAGTTAAAACTTGTATGTGTTAATGCTTTTAACTTGGGAAAGGGAATACATTTGTAATGTACTTACAGTTTCCAAATTGGCCCCATTTCCAGATGCAGCCATGGGGCACATGACTGGTGACGGCACACCCTGCCCGCTGTTTTTATCATCCGTATACCTGTTACGTGATCTAATTATTCAAATTGTCTTCCTGGTATACGACACATCACCCATGTTCTGTTATACAGCCAGTAACGCGCATGCTCCGTCCCCTCTGTTTTTGAGAGAACAGCAGGGACCCCGCATGCGTGTTACTGGCTGTAACACGTGCATGCGCAGTCCCTCCTGTTCTCTCGAGAACAGCAGGGACCCCGCATACGCATTACTCGCTGTATAACGTGCATGCGCGGTCCCTGCTGTTTTCTTGTACAGAATGTACCGTGCATGCACGTTACTGGCTGTATAACATAACAGCCCATACACATAGTGACGTGCTGTATACCTGGAAGACAATTTGAAATAATTAGACAACGTAACAGGTATACCGATGATACACACAGCGGGCAGAGAGCGATGTCACCAGTCATGTGCCCCACGGCAGCATTGGGAAACGGAGCCAAATGTATTCACATTCCCAAGTTAAAAGCATCAACACATACAAGTTTTAACATCGGAAAACCCCTATAAGCTAGCTATAGATATTATTCTAGTCAATAGAGCTGGAAATTTTTGGGGGAATCTGCCACTAATAGAACTTCTATGGCGCCAGCAGAACACGTCCTTTGGCAATGGCCAATGTTGTATTGTTTTTCCACAATCTGATCATGGTGGAAGTGTCAGGCTACTGCCCATCCACAAATAATGTGTGTGCTCCGCCAAGCATGCATGTTAAACATTTTTTTATTATCAGATATCAAGAAAAAGGTTCTTTACAGTTATAGTCAAGCTATGTAATGCCCTACCCCAAGAGGTAGTAATGGCAGATACAAATGACAGCCTTCTAAAAAGGTCTAGATGCTTATCTAATGACAATTGGCATTTAGGGCTATAAAAAATTTAGCAATGATGTATAATTAATTTGATAAAGGTTGAATTAATGGACATGGTTTTTTTCATCATAAGTAATATGTAATTATGTGAATTGAAACACAAAGTATTTTGGCTTACGTTTAACGTAAACACTGGGAAAAGCTCCCAACATATACTTTAAATGTAGGCCGTGATAGACGCCTTAATAGTGTCAACTATCACCATAGCGTTCAATGGTTTACATGAAACGTAACTCTTATGACCCTGTTCCTGACGTATACATTAAACAGATACCATTATAGTCTATGGGTGACAGAGGCCACTGAACGGCATCCGTTTAACGCATATGTTGCCCAGACATAAACCTACTGAAAAGCCCATGACATTAAACGTATACTTGTGACATATGCCATACAGTAGAAGACTATTGCCAGACTATTGAGCTTCCTGCCTCTATTCTAGTTAACTGCTGCCTTATTCTACAAACAGCTGCTGCTTATTTGTCGACCAAACATTGGTTGTTTTCTGACCACGTCTCTGACTTAAGCTACAAACTGTTGCCGATTATTTGTGTACCGAACTTGGATTCTATACTGACCACGTCTCTGCCTTATGCTACAAACTGTTTCCGCTTATCTGTGTACCGAACCTGGACTATTACATGACTACTCTTGCCATTTCTCCTAGATTGTTTAAGCCACTGGACTCCGAATCTGCTTCCAGACCTTAACATTATTCCAGTTCTGCTGAGTGTTCATTAGAGGACTCTACGTATATCACATATACTTAGCCATATACTAGGAAAGGGACTTAGCTGAAAGTGGACTGCCACATGGATTGACAAAAGCAATGTCACCAATGGAGTTCAATTTAAAGATTTCCACCCAAAATGTATAATTGGACATATATCAGAAAGTCAGGAGTTAGAGGAGCTTTTTTTTACAATTTATTTACTGACATAGACATTAGCATTTTTTTTCTACAGTTACAGTGACTATTTTATTAAAAAGTTACAACAGGAAGTGCAGCCATATTGTTTGTCCGTCCTGTTTTAGCTTCTCAGAAACGAATAGCAAAAATGTAATTTTGTCAGCATGATCTATTAGTAAGAACGTTTTATGTAAATAATACCTAATCTCTGCATAATAAAAAAGTAACAGAACTTTCTAAAATACTTAGTGTTTCAATTCATCTATATTCTGAAGACCTCAGCTTGCTGTCAGCGGATGGGAAAAAGCAGAGTCGTGTGCATAGAGCCTGTAAGGAGTACTACAGAACTGCAGGCGCCTCTGTGTGCCACCGTATGGTGCCTCCGCTACTATGAAGACATTCTCCCATGGAAACAAACATAAACCTAATCAAGAATGTCACAATCGGTATGAATCAGAAAGAAAAAACCTCCCTCTGCCTCTGTATAATATGCTTTCACATTTTATAGAAAAAATGAAATTGCAAAAATTTTCATCAAAATCAATGCAGCTCCGCAGAACAAATACAGTGCTGCTCCACAGACAGTATTGGACGTCATCTACATCCCCAGATCTTGGTCACATTATTAGGGGGAGAAAACTACTTTAGCTAAAGTGAGTGTTAATTATAAGCCTGCAAGAGAGTCAATAAAAGGTTAATGTGAAGTCAGAGGATAAATTATTCCCCAGCATTGCCTCACTCCCGTTCTAAATGACCAACATTATACCTCCTGCTTTAATCAATAGATTTTACTGTAATGCTCCGAGCATTGATCTGGAAAATGCCAAGTATTCTGATGACGTGTTTCTCCGTAGCAGAGAAGGGACTATATAACTCATCGGAATTTTTTTTTATAAAGAGTGATACCCATGACAGAAAAGGTTACATTTTAATTGCTGTAGGATTTTGGTGACCATAATGTATATGAATCTGTAAACAGAAATTCTGGGAAACAATAATTTTTTAAGAAAGGGGCAGCCTTTAAAAGCTATTCCAGGAGGCCCCCATAGATTGTAGTCATAGATACTGCATTGCTTAACCAGGATCTCTATGTATCCAGAAGGGAATTCTGATTTTACATAAATAACGTTTAATCACTGTACAAAGGAAAATCATATAACTTAGGCTGAATTCAGACGACCGGAGTATATGTCCGTGTGACAGCCGTTAAAACAACAGCCGCCACACGGACATGTGTATTTCAATAGGACCGCTCATACGGCCGTTGTTTCAATGAACCGTGCGAAGGGTTCGTTGAAAAACATGTTCTATTTTATCCCGTTTTCACGGATCCTTCGATAGACTCAAGTCTATGAGGGATCAGTGAAAACGGGATCCGCACGGGTACAACTCGGACGTGAAAAATGGCTGTTTTCACGTCCCAGTTTGCACTCGTTCGTGTAAATCTGGCCTTACTGTTATACCTCCCAATTTCAAGATTTCGGTTTGCGGTCAGTGATCCATTCATTTGAAAATTGTAAGGAAATATTCTTGTTTACTTACGCTGAAAACCTGTACGGACCTAATACTTCTCACAGCTGAGAGTTTGCTACACTTGCACCTATTCAATCCTCTAAGAGCAAAATATATTGGCAGCACAAATCAGTCTCCTATCCTTAAACCTTGAGGACCAAGCCAATTTTAAATTTGGAGGACCAGGAGAATTTGTTTTTACTTTTTCCCTCCGCAATCATTACATGCTGAGTTCGGCGTAGATTAATGACGGCTTGTTTTTTGTGGGATGTCTTGTGCTTTATTTAGGTGTCATTTTATGGTACATCTACATTAGCAATTAATTTATATTAATTAAAATTTTGGGAAACATGCAGAACAAAATCAATTCCACCATAGTTTTTGTTTATTTTTATTTTTTACCAATCATGAAAAATTACATTTGTGTATATTTTGTTGTGTCTTGGGAGTTTAATAAGGTTTCCTTCACACACACTTTTTGTGTGGCTTTTTTTGGTCAAAAGTATACATCTAAAAAACGAACGGCGGTTTACATGGGGTTTTCTTTCTATATAGTGCGCTTTTTTATGTGCCGTTTTTCACATTGCAATGTATGTAATGCAAAGATGTCTCTTTACAACATTTGACATATTCTGTACGAATGCCACAATAAAAAGCCATAAAAAATGCATCACATATTGACAGATGCAATTTTTTGAGATTTTTAAGGGAAAAAAAAAGCCTATGAAGGTCTATTCGGGAAAAACATGGCATTTTTCCTAAAAATGCTGCGTATGAAGCCACCCAAAATATTAGCTAAAAAAAACATACAAACAAATGTTTTTACATTGAATATTAATTATTTTTTTTACAGTACTTTTATATCTAAGAGGGTACATGGCCAGATCCTGGACTGTCTGCCTATGCAATATATGGGCTACGTTTGTGTCACAGGGATTCCCTGTGATGCGATCAAAGGGGTATTTACCTTGTCTTCTACACGTGTATGCTGTGTTGATCATGTCATAAATTGGTTACATAGTAGAGATCAGATTTTTCCCTGATCTCGACTATTAGAGTGGGGCTGTGGTGGTGTATTAGAGCCGTTACCCCCCCTCCAGTAGCGAAATAAAGTGGAAAGAATAATAACCTCTGCCGGCACAGTGATGGCGCGATTGGTGGTTTTTACCCCACAATTATTCTATGTTAAGTATTTTTCAAGGTGGAAATGCTCCTTGTTGTATAACTGATATTTTTAAGTAACCTTTAATTTAATTTCTCGCCAGTATATTTTCTGGTTGCACAAGTCGCAGAGACTAAACCTTTATATGCCGGCTGACAGCTGATTAGTTCGGTGTGGCTGACCATTGACCTTGGTCAGATGGTAGTTACTTGAAACCTGGACACCTGAGCACAGTGAAGAAATGTGTTAGTTCCGTGTGTCAATCCTAGAAAACGGTCCTCCCATAGTGATTTGGGTTCAAAAGCTGCATATAATGCTCTGCTGTCCACCGCACAAGGCTGCGTCTTACAATAGGATATACGGTTTCAAAGCAGACTAAAGTACCTTGGTAGTAGGCTACGTACAAAGCTTCCTTTATTTTCACAGCTGAACAATACAAACAAACGTTTCTTCGGAGCACGTTGTCTCATTTGTTCTGCTGAGTTGGCCTGCACTTTCATGTGGTCTCAAAGCGGAGACCTTCAGTATAATCCGATAATGAATATATACCACTATATATGAGCCGGTCTATTGACCTACTGACTGTGGCTACAACTCTGGAACTAAAAATCTTGCTATTTCAGGTATTATTTCCAAGGAATGCAACACAAGATACTCCTGGAAGCAGATGGAACCATTTAAAGTCATCTAAATTTCAAGATAAAAGATATTACTTCTAAAATGGATAAAATTCAAACAGCTAAATATATTTGGATATATTGTACAGCCTAAGGCCTCGTTTACACGAGCTTGATATACGTCCGTGCGACGCGCGTGCTTTTCACGTGAGTTTTGCTCAGCGTGAGTCCACTGAAAAAAACTCACGACATGTCCTATATTTGTGCGCGGTTCGCGCATCACGCACCCATTGAAGTCAATGGGTGCGTGAAAATCACGCAGGTGGCACGGAAGCACTTCCGTGCGAACAGCGTAATTCGCGCAACAGCTGTCAAACTCTGAATGTAAACAGAAAAGCGCCACGTGCTTTTCTGTTTACAAACATCCAAACGGAATGTCATAATGATGTGGCCATCATATGCTGAGGCCACACGGAGCTGTTAAGTGCCTTTTGCGCGCGCAAAACGCCGTGTTTTTTGCGTGCGCAAAACGCACACGCTCGTGTAAACCAGGCTTTAGGCTGGATTCACACGGGATGGAAATGCTGCAAATTTTCTGTGCGAAATTTTCACTCGGGAAATCCGCAGCGGATTACAGTCCCAGCCATGTGGAAAAGATTTGAACAAATCTCATCCAGACGCTGCAGAACATTTTCCGGACAGAAATCAGAATTCTGCCGATTTTCAAAACCGCAGAACGCTCATTCTGTTCTGAATGTTTCACCTTTTTCAATGTAGAAGGTGTGAAATCCGCAGCAAAATCTGCACGTAGCACTTCTAGGAATTGACGTGAAACACTGCTGGATAATCTGCAGCATTTCCGTCCCACGTGAAAACAGGACAGTATTTAGTGGCACACTGGCACAATAGTGGCAACACTTCTCTAGCTGCTGCTAAAGCAACATATGGCGTAAACATTTTCATTGGGAATTGGTTCTATGCCTTCAATCATCTGACCCTTGTAGGTCAAGTAAAAAGGTAGAAAAGCCATAGAACTATACAGTATTTGTCAAAGAGCAATTGCCTCCTCATTTACAACTTAGACAACCCCTTTCCAATAGTCCTATAACCTTCGGTACTAAAACTACAATTCCCATAATGCCTTTATAGCCTTTGGCTATTGGTGCATGCTGGGAGTTGTAGTTTCCCAACAGCGGGAGTGCCAATGATTGCTGATCCCTGTACTAGAGCATGTTAAGATGAAAGCATGCAGCATGGTTCCTGGCTTTGGAGAATCTTTTATTTTTTTAATCTAAGTAATTCCAGAATTCTGTTCTGATCAATATCTTAATACACAGTCGAGTGACATTATTATGACCACCAGCTAATATCCAGAGTAACAACCGTGTGCAGCACGGACAGCAGCTAGACGGGCTGGGAGTGACTCAATAAGGTGCTGGTAGGTTGTCTCCGGGATCTGGAGCCATGCTGACTGCAGTGCATCCCACATTTGCTGGATAACATTTTGCCACCACTAGGGGGAGCACAAGAATTTACGACATACTGTTTATACATTGAACTCAATGTATAAACAAAGCATGCAGTAAGCTTCTAGGCTCCTCCTAGTGATGGCAGAGTTTAATCTTTTAACTCTATGGCTTTGAGGCGGATTTTGAAAAAACCCTGAGCATTTTCCACTATTAGGCTATGTTCACACGGGGTATTTTGCCGAGTTTTTTGACGCGGGAACCGCGTCGCAAAACTCGGCAGAAACGGCCCGAGAACGCCTCCCATTGATTTCAATGGGAGGCGTCGGCGTCTTTTTCCCGCGAGCAGTAAAACTGCCTCGCGGGAAAAAGAAGCGACATGCCCTATCTTCGGGCGCTTCCGCCTCCGACCTCCCATTGACTTCAATGGGAGGCAGGAGAAAGCGTATATCTCGCTGTTTTATGCCCGCGGCGCTCAATGGCCGCGGGCGAAAAACGGCGCGATAATTGCCACGAAAATCGGCGTGCAGGGAGAGGAATATCTGCCTCAAAGTTCCAAACGGAATTTTGAGGCAGATATTCCTCCCCCAAAATACTCCGTGTGAACATAGCCTAACTATATACTAAGACAGCAGTCGGGACAGAATGCTAGGCCTAAAAAACATGCTGGTAAAAGGTGTGCATTCACTTTTAAGGGTTCAATGAAGCGAACAGACACCTACGGATTTCAATCGGTGCCAAAAGAGCTTTACCATTAACACGTGGCCTCACAACAGCTGACTTTTTTTGCAGCATTGTGCCAGGAACGATGGCTGTATTTACTTATCTGTATCCAGTCCACCCTTCAGGCTCTGTTTTACCATGCAAGTATCTTGTTACCTAGCAACCAGTAGCCTTCCACTTCAGTGACCACCAAATCCCAATACGTGTACTGTAAAGATCACTGGAAATAAGAGCAGCAGCAAATGAGGCTACAGGCTGACTACAGCTGGCACGGTACAAGTATTGAATCTCTAGATGCCCCAACATAAGCCCTTGTGGCAGTAGCAGTGGGTGGTGTCAGTAACATTTGCCAGGTACCATTTTAACTATTTTATGTAAGTACTGTACTGTAACGTTTGCATTTAATCAATGAATTTTGAAATTTAAAGGGGTTATTCGCTTTGAACAATCAATTTTTGTTAGAAGACTCCCCCAACGATAAGCAGATCTCAGGGTATCTCAATGCTGAGAACCCTAAAGATCTGTTGTAGTCTGTGGCCGATTTTGACAGCATGTGTTCGATTTGTCTGCAGAGCCACAACAGGGGAAGTTAAGCATTACACAATTTCCATAGAAATAAACGGGCTGTCTGTGTAATGCTCGGATGTGTTGGGCTCTTTGTACAGAGGCGTAGCTAGGTTCTCCAGCACCCGGGGCAAAGATTCAGTTTGCCCCCCCCAACCTCTTTCCCGACATCTCCTTCCCCCTCGCCGTGTTTGTTTTCTCTACCAATCGACGTGTCATTTCTTCTCCACATTTCTTTTTATGTAACGCGAGCATAAAAACATTTGTACATTTTACAAGAAGTATGGTTCTATGCACAACACCAGAACCAAGCTCAGTACATAAATACAACACCAGCACAAATACAGCTCAATTTAGTGCAACCCCTGCCGTATAGGTGTGTACGGCGTAAAACTACAGCTCCCAGCATGGCCCGAACAATGGTAAGGATATGCTGGGAGATGCTGTTTCACAAAAAAGAAATCATATCATAATCACACCATCCATCATCTCACTGCAGATCGTACAGTGACTACAGTGCTGATTAGAGGCAGAATAAACATTTACATTAAGTGACTCACCGGTGACGTCTCAGATTCTAGTTATTTTATTCCATCCGGTCCAGACCTCTATGATGACTTCTCCCGGTCACAGCCCATTTCTGCACCTCTAATTATAATAGCACCATACACCGTGTCCCACACACATACTGTGCCCCCTGTAGATAGTGCCTGCCATAGAGCCTCCTGTAGATAGTGCCCCCATATAGCCCACCCCTGTATATAGTGTCCCACAAATAACTCCCCCTATAGTGCTCTACAGATAGCCCACCCCTGTATATAGCTCCCTGTAGATATAGCCCAGTCCTGTATATAGTGCTCCACGTACAGCCCAACCCTGTATATAGCCCCCTGTAGATATAGCCCACCCCTGTATATAGTGCTCTACAGATAGCCCACCCCTGTATATAGCCCCTTGTACATATAGTCCACCCCTGTATATAAAGCTCCACTAGATAGTCCACCCCTGTATATAGTGCTCCACAGATAGCCCACCCCTGTATATACTATATACAGGGGTGGGCTATCTGTGGAGCACTATATACAGGGGTGGACTATATGTACAGGGGGGCTATATACAGGGGTGGGCTGTCTGTGGAGCTATTTGTGGGATACTATATACAGGGGTGGGCTATATCTACAGGGGGACTATATACAGGGGTGGGCTATGTCTACAGGGGGACTATATACAGGGGTGGGCTATATCTACAGGGGGGCTATATCTACAGGGGTGGGCTATATACAGGGGTGGGCTATATACAGGGGTGGGCTATATCTACAGGGGTGGGCTATATCTACAGGGGGGCTATATACAGGGGTGGGCTATATACGGGGGGCTATATACAGGGGTGGGCTATATACAGGGGGACTATATCTACAGGGGGACTATATCTACAGGGGGACTATATCTACAGGGGTGGGCTATATCTACAGGGGTGGGCTATATCTACAGGGGGGCTATATACAGGGGTGGGCTATATACAGGGGGACTATATCTACAGGGGGACTATATCTACAGGGGTGGGCTATATCTACAGGGGTGGGCTATATCTACAGGGGGCAGGGGGACAGTGGGCTATATCTACAGGGGGCTATATACTATATAGCCCCCCTGTATATGGTGCTCCATAGATAGCCCACCCAGTATATAGCCCCCCTGTAGATAGACACCCCCCATAGATAAAGCCCCCCTCGCGTGTAGATAAAGCCCCCCGTAGATAAAGTCCACCCGTAGATAAAGCCCCCCCGTGTAGACAAAGTCCCCCCATAAATAAAGCCCCCCGCGTGTAGATAAAGGCCCCCCCGTAGATAAAGTCCCCCCTCGTAGATAAAGGCCCCCTTGTAGATACAGCCACACACTTTTATTACAATTTAAAAAAAAATAAAAAAAAAAATTCAACTCACATTAATCCCGCTCCCACGCCGTCCGGCAGCCATGGAGACCTGCTCTCTTCTGCGCAGGTCTCCTGGGGGTTGAACGCAGCGTCTATGAAAGGCGCTGATTGGCTGGGCAGGATGACTTTCCCTGTCACTCAGCGCCTTTCATCGATGGAAGCTTCACTGGTACAAAAGGTACCAGTTGCTTCACTCGTGGAAAGGCGCCTGAATGGAACTCGTGGAAAGGCGCATTCATTGCTTCTAATTGTACCTGTGTCCTATAGACACAGGTACAATTATAGTGCAGGAGGAGGTGGCGCTGGCGCCCCCCTCTAAGCTGCACCAGGGGCACATGCCCCGCCTTCCCCCCCCCCTAGCTACGCCCCTGCTTTGTAGACACTCTGCCCAATAAATGAGGCGCTCCCCTCTATTAACTCATTTCCTAATAAGGTATTTTAAAATGGATTTTGTAATCAAGACAACTCATTTAATTGCATTATTAAATATAATGAAAAAAAACAACTATTCATTTAGCTCCATTTTTTTTGACAAGGAAAAGGAAGGGAATTTAAGAGATTAATCTCAAGCCCCGGTTTTACAAAGTAACACTAACATAGTGATTTCTTGAGTTATTAATCAATTAAGATTCATCTCTGAGATAATGAATGGTTTGTGTAGTTTAGCCTTTAAACCACATATATTGTACACGACTATATGTATAATGGATTTAACCCCTAAAATAACATTTCAAAAAGAAAAAAAAATGGCATTTTAAAAAGGGATATTCCCAACTAAGACATTTAATGGCATATCCCCCTTTATAAATGTTTGATAAACATGGGTCCTATCTCTTGTACCTGGACCTAACTTCAGAACATGGATCACCGGACCCCCGTTCTGCTGGTGAGGCTACCGTCAGCAGGCTCGGCTGTTTCCATAACTTCTATAGAAATTAATGGTAAGAGCCATACACATGCGCGACCACCTCTCCATTCATTATCCACATAGTGGGATGGGGTCGGGGGAACCCATTCTCGACATTGGTCCAGGTCCCAGAAGTGTGACCTGCATCTATCAGACATTTATGGCATATCCAGGGGATATGAGTTGGGAATACCCTTTTAAATAAAAGTCACAATAGGCTCAGCACATAAGTAAACCGTTGATTTCATTCATTCATAAATAGCAACCTTCATAACCTTATATTATTTTTCTTGTTTAAAAGAAATGACTTTATGAAAGTCATATGGAAACAATGGGTTAACAGTGAATGGGCAATGCTTAATGGGAATTGGCATGCATGGTGCAATTTGATCATAGTCAGGACTGCATTACTGCAGTCCATGGGGATCAGCCATGCACGCTCCTTGCACACTTACATGTCTGAGGCAGCAGGACATTTAACACATCAGGGACCCCGTCAGTTTATCAGATCAACTAATCAATACCATTGACAATAGCTCTGTCTAAAAGCATTGCGATTGCCCCTGAGTAGACTGGGTAAAAAAGCCACTTCACTATACATTACCTTTGACCGTGATCCTACTGGAGACCCAAGAGGCCCAGTGATGCTTCTTCCACCTAACTTGCTTCTTATACAGTGGGGATCTGCTCTAAAAAAGTGACCCCGGGAAGCAGAGAGCTTTAGCTAGAGTCCCTTAGGTGCTTACTAGAGAGAATCAGGTCATTTCTCTTTGCCACCTTGACTTTACTGCATGTTATTGGCCTGGTATAAATCTCAGATGAATGTTGAGCAGGACAAGACACAGTGGGAAACAAATGGAGTCTTCGTGTAGTCAGCAGACACATGAAGATTAGAGAGTTACCTGCGGGGATCCTTTCCCCTCTGCCTGACACACACCTGGAGACCCCCAAAAGACATCTACGACAAATTTCATTCTGCTGCACTTAACGCTCTAAAAAGCAACGTGATTGTGCTCCTTTCTTGTCAAGATAATTTCAATAGACAGGAGACCGATGCGTGGAAATCCAAACAGTCTAACCCAAACAAAGGCCCGAAAATATAATCTACTACTATTACGTGCATTCTCGCTTGAATATCAAGGCTTGACTATCTCAGGTGCTGCGCTCCTGCCCGAGCTTAAATGTGCCACTGGAAGACATAGCAGGGAAAGCCTAGGAGGTTTGAAGGGGATACACATTTAAACCTTAGGCAGTAACACTAGAAACAACTGGAGGTACACCTTAACCCCTTCTCGTCCACACCACGTAAATTAACAGGCTAACGGCATGTTCCCTGTGCCTGCAGCCCGTTACTTTATGTGCTGAACTTGATGGCACCGTGCACTCCTGCACTATTTTAAAGGTATATATCTGGTGTAAACCTAGCCTACCGTGGTAAAAAAACAAAACAGTGCATGGGAATTTTTGCCGTAATTGTGGATGGGGCTGCTTTATAAATAATAATAGGCTAACTAATAATAGTAATAGGCTTACGGAGGACTGTGTGAAAAGGTCACTTGGTGCTTTTACATGCATAGTAAATGTATTTTCTTGGCCTAATGCCAATGGGGAAACTTCTTACAAAAACACCACACTTTAAAAAAAGAAGTATTCTCCAAAATCACTGAACAACCCCTCCCCCCAAAAAAGGGTAATGTATGAATACGATAAATTCCCACTCACAAACATTGAACATCTGGCGACCGGAATAAAAAAAAGACAAGAATGCCCGGTGTGAAACTTCTAGATTGTACAATGCCAAATTCTTCAAATCAAGGATTGTAAGGAGTTACTGCAAAATAAAAAGCAAAGTAATAAATAAGTAACGGAATAAATGATCCTTTTGATGAAACGGCGCACTATACTCTGCGCGGAGACAGTTGAGAGACAGAGTTTACATGAAGTGAAGTGGAGAGGGACACAAATGTTCAGAAATAAAACAATCCCCTCTCTGTGGGTTCGTACTCTTTAAATAAGCGCTCTCCAATTGTCAGCTCCGTTAATTGCTCAGTTGATCGGTGGCACAGTTGCAATAATCAAAAGCATGGCACGCTCCGTTCCTTAGACAAAATGTAATAAGCAGTTGGTGTCGTGGGATTGATGCTGTCAAGAAGTTTGTTGTTTTCCCGGCGTGTCTTGTTTGTTGCTGGTAATTAGATAGACAAAGTAATTATTGTTCACATTCCTTTGCTCTATTTCTGTCTGCCTCTCTTGGCAATCCTTGGCGGTATATTAACCCATGTACAGAACGATGCCGCACTATAACAGTGAGCCAGTTATAATGAGGCAGAGGCATTAGTATGTGAAGTTTGCCATTTATGATGGGAACAGGAAGACTCCTCATTTACTACTGCTACCGTTTAGATATGATAGAGGTATTGACTTTACACTTAGAAATGTCCGGCTTCTTTGTTGGAAAAAGTGCAATCTAAATTGGATCCAAATTGACAAAATTGTCTAATATGTAATAAGAATTTTGCTTTATGTGAAGTTAGATACATATGTTTTCTCCTTTGAAAAAAAATAAATAAAATAAAAATACAATTTTTTCAGCAAATAAATGGGAACGGATTCCCAGAGAAAAGGATAAGGAACATTTTTGAAAGGGAACACATGATTGTTCTCTCTATAATGACTATTCGTAAAGGGTCATCCCCATCTCAGACATGAATGACAGATCCACCGGACGGGGTCACGTTTGATTTTTTTTTTCAGGGACACTTTAGTCAAGGAGACAGATTGGTGGGTGTGGCTTATAGGCACGGCTGATCTGGTGGGTGTGGCTAATGGGGCGTGGCTTTCTTAACAGAATTTCTGCATACAAAAAAAAAAAAACACCAAAAATGTCTGCACTAGTTTGGTTGACAACTACTATGGTGGCCAGTATCTCTCTCTGGTTATGTACAGGCAGGTGATGTCTCACTTCATCACTAGGGTCTGGGAAATCTTTGTGACAACCTCTATGGGAGCTTTAGTTTTGGCCATATTAGTGGTCACTCAGCTTTCTCAGAAACTGATATAACTGGGCAAAGGCTGACAAGAACTTGGAAGAAGGCGACATCTCAAGGTCTTATAATTTAAGTCATTTCTTCTATAAATATAACCTGTCTTTACCTGCAACTCGGCTGCTAGAATTGCCCTATACTCTAGGCCGAAGATAGAGGTTTGAGAAACAGAGGCCAAGGGTAAAAAGATTAATAAATAGGTAGAAATACAATTACTAGTTAAGCCACATATACTTATAACGACAGGTTGCCATCCGTAACAAACTGTACACCAGGGAACACAGCAGTCTATTTTACTTAGCTTTTGCCCCACCTCCGTGGTGCCATTACGCCGAAGGACTTGTCACTCTCGTCTGCCCTAGCAATTGTTCCCCAACCAGGGGCAAATGCAGGATTTTTAAAGGGGGTTTCCAAATGCATACTTTTCAAACCAAGTTATTTTGACCACACTCTGTTTTTTACGATACGATTATTGGTCTGCATTTATCCACCGGACGAGCCCTTTATATTACAAGCTCTAATAAAAAAAAGGGCTAGGAGATATGTGCTGACCACTACTGGTAGCGTAGAAACCAGCATAGATGGTGCCTGTAGATGATGCCCCACACTGCCCCTGTAGATAAGTCCACACACAGCCCAGTGCCCACTAAACAGTGCCAAAGTACCCCCAGTAGATAGTGCCCCACACAGCCCCATGTAGATAGTGCCCCATGGTCCCCCTTTCGATAGTGCCACACACACACACACACTGTAGATAGTGCCACGCACACCCCCTGTAAATAGTGCCACATACACCACCTGTAAATAGTGCCACACCACCCCCTGTAGATCGTGCCACACACACCCCCTGTAGATCGTGCCACACAGATAATGCCACACACATACACACACACACTAGATAGTGCCACACACACACCCCTTGTAGATAGTGCCACAATAATGTTGTTTTGGTTTCAGAGATTGAAAAGATATTGTGATATGCCAATAGCTCCTCCACAAAACTAGGTCATCTTTCTGCTCTACTCAGCTAACTTTTCGGGTGACTTTTCAGAGTAAGCTTTCATATATGTGTATACATGAGAAATAACATTATTTCTGGCCATTATATGACTTGTATATGGAATTTTTAAGCAGTTTTCCCCCCTGTAGGCTCTATTTCTATTTAAAATTTTTCCCTGAGATAGTGTGTGGAGCTAAAGTGCTATCATGTCTTCTATATACAGCACACAAAGAGAAGAGGAGAATCCTGCTCTCTTAACTCTAAACATTTATATAGGGAAGCAGCAACATTGGGGACATGATCAGCAGTAATGAGAGTGTAAATGAATTCAGCACTGGGGTAACATATAACACCAGCAGCCTGTGTCTCCTCTCACTCCCTGCTCCTGCATCTCCCTCCTCTCTGCCTTTCTGCATGTCTCTGGCTACATTCACACGAGCGTATCAGATTCACACGCGTGAATCTGCTCCGTGTGCTACGTTATGCATCAGTGTGCTTTGCGAGTGCCATGCGTTATTCACGCCCTTGCAAAGCACATCTTTTTGAAAAAAAAATAATATTTTCACTTGAATTGGTGCGAAAATCACGCACCGCACACTGATGTGTATCCTTGTGCGGTGCGTGGTTTTCAGGGACCTATTGACTTCAATGGGTGCGTAGGTGCGTGATAACGCACCAATATAGGACATACAGTGAATTTCACGCAACGTACTCTCGCTGCGTGAAAACTCCTGCATGTGTGAATGGCCCCATTGAGATCAATGGGTCAGTGTGCTGCACGTGATTTCCATGCGCAGCACACGGAACGTTATTCACATTCGTCTGAATGAGCCCTTATACAGATGTAGCCATCTTTAACTTGATTCTGATAACCTGCTGCAGCGTGATATCACTCAACAAAAGTCAGTGAAAAAGTCAAGATAAGAGTTCTAGCCATTGCTTATTTAATGCGTTAAAAGTCAAGATAAAGAGGGCTACATCTGTACAAACATTCCAAAATTACAATCTATGCAATTATATCCTGGATAGATTACATCATTCTTGTTCTTAGACGAATAAATAAAGGATAGATCAGTCCATGACTGGGTTATCCCGACACTTTTTGCAACAATAGTAGTGGGAGCCTCTGTAGTTTTCATGGGCCCATGAAGAAGGGGACCTCAGCTCAGGTTGGTCCCCTTTCCCCATGGGATGCGTAAACCTCGATCCAAGCACCGGGAACACTAGTTAACAAACAAGAGAGAGAAACCCTTCTATCCCGGGAGAGAGGGGGATGGATGGTAGTAGTGGGAGACAGCAGCAGGAAGGGGGCCCCATTTTGATTTTTGCTGTTTGGCTATATAAACACAGTTAACTATTTGGTATCTTGAATATAGAGAGACCATACATTTTTTTTAGGTACTTATATTCTATATTTTCATAAATATATGAAAAGAGAAGCTCACAATATGTCATTGTCATTTTCCTGTACTTACATTTTTCATGCAACCCCTTACTGAGTCATATGCATCATTATGCACTTGGGTTGCAGAGAACGGAAAGCTCCTTTGTGTATCCGCATTTCATTTCCAAGTAACCTGTTCGGTATCGCACAAGGGCATCTGATCTAAAGCGGATGGTTTGTTAAGCTGATGATAAGGGACTTGGTTTGACGCTGTACTTCTTTGTATCAATATATTGAAGTGCTCTACAAATCAGAACCGGTAATCCTGTCTAATAGCCGCGTTAGATGTAAGCCAATCAAACGAACAAGCTTTGCTCATGTTACACTCAAGAAATTCAAAAATTTGTCAACTACTTAATCTTCACACAAACCCCCAAAGTGTTCAAACTGCATAAATTCAGGCTATTTGCATAAATATTAGGTATATACGTCGCAATGTACTGTCATTTATAGGTAGAGGTAAGAGAGTCCACCTCCTGGATTAAGTAGGTCAGACCATCCCTGATACATGTGAGAATAGATATGTGTTTATATGCATGACTAAAGCAGCAGCGGGGGGGGGGGGGGGGGGCGGGGGGGGCGTCTTGCATGGAACTGATGCCAGTACCTCATTAAAACGCCAGCCAGTTTGGCAGGAGTTGATATGTTACTTACTGCTCACATCTGTGGTTAACGACTGCACGCTTCTGCTTCCCGATAAAGAGAAAGGCCTCACAGCCGGGGCACTTAATCAATGGGATAATGGAATGAATCAATACAAAAGGCTTTCTTAGGAGGTCTTAATTAAGAAAACACTCACAAATACAAACGACGACTTCAACGTATCGACAGTTGTGAGTAGAGGAGGGAGGTGAAGGAGATGAAACCTGTATTAGTAAGTTCTCTTACATTTACACAGCCGATTGGACATCTCAGCAGGGCAAGACAATAAGACACCCCATACACCCATAGAATACCATAGTTCTAATAAAGTACAGGAAGAAACATGAAAATCACAATTATGGAATTTCAGCCACAAAAGGGGATGATTCATTTATCACTAGTAAAATGTGTTTATATTGACGGTCTGGTCGCTAGTAGAGGTCCCTAGAGAAAAATTACAGCCTCATCCCAAATTCCCCTGACAATCTATAGCACTAATAATACTTACAACGACACAAAATGTTTTGCTTATGCTGCTTACTTTATCACGGGCTCCTTATAGTCTGTGCCACATGGCGACATGTAAAGCTTTATATTTAGAAAGCACAATATAAAGTAGCCCAATGACTGTGTCCTGTAAGGTAGTAGGTTCATTGCCACAAGTCATTAGCATTACAATTTGGTAGAAACCATGTTCACCGTTTTTGGTGCTGCTAGTTCACGGTCCGTATGGGAGTAAGTATGGGAGAAGGGTCCGTAAAAAGCAAAACATAGGACATGTCCCATCTTTTGCGGAGCCTTTGTATGGTATGGACACCTTCCCGTAAATATACGGGAATGTGTCCGTGGCCAATAGAAATGAATGTGTCCGTAATTAAGGATAATTTCTACGGTCGTGTGAATGGGGCCTTAGACACAACACTAATGTACGCTTCAAACAGAATTTGGTTATTAGCTGGTTACTCCAAACTGCACATGTAAATACACCCTTAAAGAGACAGCTAAGTATACTTGAGCGTGGTGTCCACTGTATCCCGTACTTTTTTTTTCTATCCATACATGTTCTTAAAGGGTTATCCCATCTTAAGATCCACATATCCACAGGATATGCCATAAATGTCTAATAGATGCCGGTCCCGGCTTGGGAATCCACACATACAGATGTAGCCATCTTTATCTTGACTTTTAACGCATTAAACACACAGTGGCAAGATCCTTTATCTTGACTTTTTCAATGGCTTTTGTTGTGTGATATCACGCTGCAGCAAGCTATCAGAGTCAAGATAAAGACGGCTGCATCCGTATTTCGAGAACGGATGTCATCCAACACCCTCATTTGGCCTGGTGCAGTGGCTTCAAGCTACCGTTTACAGACAGGGACTAGTAGAGAGGGGTTGCGTATGTGCACGGCTATCTGTATTCCGTTCAATGAGAGTTACAGAAACATCCGAGCAGCGCTTGCTCAGATATTTCCATAACTCCCATACAACACAATGGAGAAAGCCACGGGCATGCACGGCCCCCTCTCTACTAGTCCTCGAGTGGAATCTGTGGACGGCGGCCGCCACAACAGTCGTAAAGGTGATTGGGTGACTCTGTATTTTATATCAGTGCGGGTCCCAGAGCTGGGACCCACATCTGTCAGACATTTATGGCATATCCTGTACATCCTACGATGTGAAAACCTCTAAGTTAGAAGAGATAAAAACAGCTTGTATAGAGATCATAGTCAAGTTGGTACTGAGGCTACTTCTATGTCTTCTCCATTTATTTGTGCACAGAAATGCCATGAAAAACTTGTCAAAAAATCCTACGAATCATGCTGGGATCCACCAACACGTTAATGTCTACGGGCGCTGCTAGACTTTTCTACGATGTCAAGGAGAAAAAAAAAAAAAGATTGTCCAGAATCCATTTTTACCACAAGAGATACTGTACTTTGAACATCCACCTCCACAGATCAACATGACTCTTCGATTGTTAAAATTACCCATCTGAAGTAGACCTAACCAAAGTCATTCTCTATGATCTATGCCCGTATTTGAATACAAATATTTATCCCAAACTTTTTCCAGCTGTAGATACTGTTGTTCACCAATGGCACTGCCATGAACATGACACTAGAGTCAAAACTCTGGCTTAGGATCACAGATATTTGACGTTGCAGTGAGAACTGTAGAGATGACCAGGTTAGGCTCTGTCCACGTCTGCGTTGGGGTACCGTTCTGACATTCCGTCGGAGCTTTCCGTCAGAACGGGACCCTGAACAGACACAAACTGACACGAACGGAAACCAGAGGTTTCCGTTTCCATCACCATTGATTTCAATGGTGACGGATCCGGTGCCCATGGTTTCCATTTGTCTCTGTTGTGCACCGGATCTGGCGTTTTACCGGAAGCAATAGCGTAGTCGACTACGCTATTGCTTCCGGCAAAATTACGGATCCGGTGCACAACAGAGATAAACGGAAAAATTGTTCCGGGACCTCTGATCTATGCTACATGGTTATATTCCTTAAAGTAACATTGCCTCTTATGATCATGTATTATGAGACATCTGCAACAACATACTGAAATGTTCTCCAAGTAATAATGAAACATGACACAGGATAAACCAATTTTTTGGATCCGGCACTGTCAATCATTCATATTTTTTAAACTATCTTCCAGTATTCACGGCTTACAGTGTGACACGCAGGCAGATACCAATGGGGAAAAGGGATATGATTGTAATTCTATTCTTAACTAGTCACTGAAAAGCTGAAACAGAAGGAGCTGGTCTGGCAATGCCCATATCAAACAGCGAGAGGGAAAGTTGGAATAATTAATGAACACTCCGGCTGATGGATGCAATTAATTGTGAGCAATCCCTCAGTGAGTTCTCTGCACAAATATGTTAAGTCAATATTAAAGATTCCCCCAAAGCTTCTGCACCAGGCAGTACTTAAAAGAGGCATCCGTCTAATGTCAGAGCAAATATAAGAGCCAGCACTAATCAGCACTCAAGATGGCAGAAACTCATAGACATTTATGTGGAGAGGGATGGGTACAGGGGTTAAAAAAAAAAAAATGACCTAAAAATCAGACTGCAGTAGATGGCAAAAGAGTATTAATTTTACAAATGATGACCTATGTACAGACTCTTGGTGTGTATTGATTAATCTAACCAATGCTAGACGTAATAACGGCCAGTCTCCTATACTTCCTACTTCCATTTAAGTATTATGGGGTTTTTCCAGTTTCAGCAAATTAATATTATTTTTTGTATAATTAAAAGTTCTACAATTTTCCAATATACTTCCTGTATTAATTCCTCACGGTTTTCAAGATATCGGCTTGTTGTTATTCTGTGGGAACCTTCATTATTTACCTTCAGTGGATACAATTCTGTCCATGGTCATAGGATGGACGGACACACAGGTGCACGGCTCGTTACAGTTACAGAATGTGTATCAGAGCTGTGTCTACTAACGATCTCAGCACCTGTGTGTCCATCACATGACCATGGACAGAATTTTATCCACTGGAAATAAACAATGAATGTACCTACTGAATAACAGCAAGCAGAGATTTGGAAAACCGTGAGGAATTAATACAGAAAGTACATTGAAAAATTTAAAAACTTTTAAATATACAAAAAAACTATTTGCTAAACCGGACAACCCCTTTAACGGAGAAATGAGAAATTATAGAAGTGATTTAATAGCCCCATCTATTTAGCCCAAAGTGCTATCTAGGAGCCTTCCATTAACGCTGCCGTCAGAGTGTTCCCATTCTCTAGCAGCAACTAGAGGGGACAGGGTGCTAAGGTGGAAGGCGGGTGCAGGCCCTGTACGTGGTGGAAAGTCCTTGCTCGATGGTGGACAAAGCAGCAACAATAGGAGTGGTGGAAGACGATGGTCTGGCTGCATGGCCTTGAATGCTGTGACATATTAACATTAGTTGCTGCAGCCTGAACTGTCCCCATTGTTGAACTAAAGACTGACCCACGATACTGGTAGCCGACTTAGGCTTTAAAAGCATAGTGTCCCTTTGGTGAACTTACCCAATTATGTATGTAAGGGAATTGCATTTACAGCAATAACCTAACAAACTACGGTTATTGGAAGAACTTTAACCCCTTACCGACACATGAAGAAAATACACGTCACTGAGCTGGGGGGGATGATGTTTGCTCCATACACCGCAGCTGTCAGCTGTGTATTACAGCTGACACGCTGCGCTAACGGCCAGAAACAGCGATCGCGCAGTTCCTGGCCGTTTAACTAGTTAAATGCTGCGGTCATTAGCGACTGTGGTATTTAAACCATTAGAAAGAGGGGGTGGCCCCCTCCAACGGCCCACCCGCAGCACGATCCGGGGGGTGCCGATGGTTGTCACGGCAGCCCGGGGGCCTAATAAAGGCCCCCAGGTCTGCCTTCTGTCTGCCTCTTCTAAGCCATGCCTCTGGCACAGCTTAGCAGAAGCTGGTAAAAATGACAATATACTGCAACACATTTGTATTGCAGTGTATTGTATCAGCGATCCAACGATCGCTGGTTCAGGTCCCATAGGTGGACTAATAAAATGTGTAAAAATGTGTAACTTTTCCCATTTGTCCCCCAATCACAATGTAAAAAATGTAAAAAAATTGGTATCGCCGCATCCGTAAAATTCCGAACTATTACAATATACCATTATTTAACTCGCATGGTGAACAGTGCAAAAAAAATGTTAAAAAAAAATTAAAATACCCAAATTGTTTTTTGGTCACATTAGCGCTAAAAAATATTAAATAAAAAGTAATCAAAAAATCGTTTGTACCTAAAAATGGTACCAATAAAAACTACAGCTCGTAACGCAAAAAATAAGCCCTCAAACCGCTCAATCGACGGAAAAATAAAAAAGTTATGGCTCTCAAAATGTAGTTAAACAGAAATCATTTTTTTTTATTATGTAAATTTGGTATCAGCGTAATCGTATTGAGACGCAGCATAAAGTTAAGTTGTCGTTTTTACCGCATGGTGAAAGCCGTAAAAACAAAACCCAAAAAACAATGGAGGAATTACATTTTTTTTCATTTCCAATTTTTTTTACCGTTTCCCAGTACATTATATGGTACTTTAAATGGTGCTAGTAGAAACTACAACTCCTCCTGCAAAAAATAAGCTCTCACACCGCTCTATTGACGGAAAAAAAAACCTGTTATGGCTCTTGGAAGGCGGGGAGTGAAATACTAAAATGTAAAAACGAAAAATGGCTGGGTTGTTAAGGGCTTAAGAGTGGGAACACTTACATAATAGAGCAGGTCAGGGGGTCCTCATCATTGTCCTGAGCTTTGTTAATAGTTGTTAATGGCAGCCTGTATTTTGCGCAGAAGACGCAGTGCATCACTCTCATTCACAAGGGAGGCAGTAACTACCCAGAAGTATATTAGTAAATTGCTCGATATGCACTTCCCTTATATAACTGTAGGTTTACCGGTCGTTTCCATTATGCCATATATATCACAGATCTGATGCAAATCACAAAGATGAAATCACTTAACTATTTATATGCTGTATGTCACTTATAATCAGAGTGATCACAGTGAGTGTAGACTGCTTGGAATCAGAATGTTAGGAGCTGTAGGACGGCGCCTCTCGAAGGGAGACGTAGGGAACAAAACACATAGTTTTACTCCTTTACTGTAACGTATGCGCTTCACGGTGTTAAACTAAATGAGGAAATCTTACATTGTGATGCACATACTGACAGAATGCCATTGTGTCCTCACTTCAAGTACTTTAACTTCGTGTGTACAAGTCTCCTTCACAGCCCTTCTGCTGCCACTTCCTTAGGGCAATAAAGTCAAGGGGTTAATAAGGGTACACCGTCTGACACTCATACATCTCAATGGTTTATTGCCCTGGGAGAGGGTAGGAGAAATCAGTGCTTACATGTGCTGCTGCCCCCTGGGTCACCAAAAGCATGTGATCAATGCGGCTTGGATCAATAGCATGAGTTACGGCGGCATCTGTGCCCATGGAGGAGAGGAGCAGGTCAATAGAAGCATGCTGCTCAACTAGTAAACTGGTCCAAAACAATCAATCACTATTTAATATGACCCCTAAGATAATTTATAACAAGCAGCAGAAGTATATTAAAATAATGCAACCCTAACATGACCTGGTGTGACCTGCACATCTTGCATCTGATAATCCATGGACGCAAAGGCTTTGTTTCCGCATTTATCCGTATTCTTTACAGTCTTGGCTTTCTTTATACTTACCACTATAATCTAGTATGCTGAATATTAACATTTAGAAAGAAACAATCCAGCATGATGTGGTAGAAGCAATGTATCAATATCATGAGGTCCACAGAATGAGGCGTCATGCACACGACCGTATTTGTCATCCGTTATTACGGACCCAATCATTTCTATGGGCTATGGCCACCTTTCTGTATTTTTACGGATGGGTGTCCGTTCCGTAGAAATGATCCATAAAATATAGAACATGTCCTATTGTTGTCCGTAACTACGACACGACCTCCCCATAGAAGTCTATAGGTGCTTCCGTAATTAAGGAAGACTTGCTAGGCAACGCCAGGTTTGCAGATGTTGCACATGATTTGCGGTTTTCTTCTTTTTGCGGAGCCATATATACGAATGCATTACGGATGCACTACAGCCCACATTTGCGGATACCGTTCCATATATGCGGATAAGTTGCGAATGACTATGGATCCGAATTTATGGACAGTATTTACGGATGGATTAAGATATGGTCGTGTGCATGGGGCCTAAAAGGGAGGAAATGCTTCTTTTTTCTAACACAAAACATATACCGTATTTTTCGGAATATAAGACGCAATTTTTAGCAAGAATAAATCTTGCTAAAAAGCCCCTGCGTCTTATAGTCGGCAATCAAGGGACCCGGGCCCCCTGACCACTTCTTACTTAACCCCTTCCCGACCCATGATGTTCCGGCATATCATAGAGGGGGGAGGGGATGACACGCTGCTGTAACGGCCAGGAACAGCGATGGCCTGTGTTTGCCACTTCCTGATCGCTATGATGGAGACGCAAGGACCTGTCGTGGATTTTTGAACCAGTGCCAGATCCACTTCAGTCAGTATGCAGGTGCATTTTCGTCTGATGGCGCAAGGGTCGCTTTCATCATCTCTCTCCTCACTGGCAAGGCCCTTGCATGGGCGAATCCTATCTGGAAGAGACAAGGACCAGAGACCTGTGACTTCCAGGGGTTCCTCCGGACATTTCGCATGGTGTTTGAGGAGCCTGGACGAGTCTCATCTGCAGCAGCTTCCTTGTGAAAAAAAATGCCAAGGAGACACCTCCGTGGGCGAGTATGCCATCCACCTCCGCACTCTGGCGGGAGAACTGTTGTGGAACAATGAGGCCCTGGTGGCTACATTCTGGCAGGGACTGTCTCCTAAGATTAAGGACGAACTTGCCGCTCGAGATCTACCGTCTACCCCGGATGACCTCATCCTTCTGTCCGCCTGGATTGATATGAGGATCCGAGAACGGCTCCAAAATGTTCGTCGGGAGGCCTTCCTAGTCCGGCCCCACCTTTGCAGCAACCTCTACTGTCCTCAGATGTTGATCTTCCTACGGAGTCTGTGAGGGTAGACCAGGGTAAGCTATCTATCTAGGAGAAACAATGCAGACGCACTTCGGGATGCTGTCTATATTGCGGCCTCGGAGGCCATCTTGTGCGTCTGTGTCCCCAAAAGCCCCAAAGCCTAGGGTTGGTAGGAGAGACAACCTTGGGTAAAAAAGGACTTCCATCAGGAACAGCGATGGCCGTTTAACTAGTTAAATGCTATGCTGCTTTTGTAACTGACATTCACTACTATGGGAGTTACGGAAACAGCGTAGCTAATCGAGTTACGCTGTTTCTGTAACTCATTCATGTATTGCAGTGTATTAAACCAGCAATCTAATGATCCTAGAAAAATGCTTGAATGCAATGTCTCAGAGACTGATGCAGTTTTTGCCGACTAGATTGGAATATAAAGTCACATTCCATCGCTCTATGTACATATTAATACACGGCACACTGCACATAAGTAGCTACTATGGATATTTTACTCTGCTGGAGAACCTTACTTATGTCATAAGGTATACAGCTATGTCGATGCAAAGATAAAAAAGTTATACCTCTTTGAATGAGACGATGGAAAAACTTAAAAAATAGCTCGGTCATCAAGGCCTAAAATAGGCTGGTCACTAAGGGGTTAATATTTAAATAGTCTCAGAGTAAATAATAATATTTACATAGCGCCATCATACTCAACAGCGCGTTACAATTGGGGAGTTAACAAAAAGTAGAACGGTCCCTGCCCATAAGAGCTTACAATCTAAATGGAATAGGAGGAGTGACGTTAAGAAGAAAGATGGCTGATCCTTCAGCTCCATTAATTTTACCAATAGAAATTAGGGATTCACAAGAAGCATTAAAGGGGTTAGCTGGGTTGTTAAAATGGATGGTCTATCCTCAGGATAGACCATCAATATTAGATCGGTGGGGGTCCATCAATTTTACCAACACGGATAACCCCTTTAACACCCATTTGAAGAAGTACTGGTCTCACAAAAACTAAAATACTGAATTTTTTTAGTTTGACGAAAGCTTTATGGAGAGACTTGCAAGGATCAATAAAATCTTTCCCTATTTTCTATATTAATATGTAGAAAATTACTTTTCAAATTAAAATACGCCACATATTTGGTAGAGATACTAGAAAAATACTTGAATACAATGTCTCAGAAACTAATGCAGTTTTTAGATTGGAATATAAAGTCACATTCCATCGCTCTATGTTCATATTAATACACGGGACACTGCACACAAGTAGCTACTAGGGATATTTTACTCCGCTGGAGAACCTTACTTATGTCAGTGGGCATCTGTGCAAAGTGATAGGGACTGGCTGTTAATTTCATAGACATCAAATTTATGGTAGCGATGGTGGTTTTAGCAAAACACACGGATCTGCAGCTGCTTTTTAACCCAATCTATGACTGAAGGGCTTTCCACACATGGTGCACCGATGCAGCAAAATCCACTATGTCATATCAGTGGTTAACTAACATTCCCTGCTACACGTGCTGTCTTTTTATGTGCGTCTGTCTACCATCTCTTGATAGAAATGAGAGTGAAAAGCTTTAATTGTTGACGATTTAAGAATGGCTTGAGTCTGTTTCTGCTCCGTTACATAAGTATCTAAAATACGCAGATGCCTGGATGACGAACTTTGATGTAAGTCATGTGAAGTGAAAGCATTTGTAACTGCAGTTATGAAAACATCACATATTTTCCAAAATAAATAAATAATCTTGCAATCAGAGAACGCAACTGCTGCTTTAATGCGGACCTGTCAGCTGGTTTATCCTGCCCAATCTGCGGGTAATGTGATAGAGATGCCGAGCAGATTTTAATATTTCGTTTTATAGAAAACCATGCAGTTCAACTTTGTAGTAGTTGTTAATTATAAATCCTTGTTCACATGGAGTTCCGCTTCCCCTACCCGCTCTCACTGATTGAGGGACTTCCCTGTATCCACACACAGAGTGGGCAGGGTAGGTCAAACTTGGGACTAGACGCGAACAAGGATTTAAGGGGAAGGTATTATCAGAAAAAATACATACCGGTACTTCTTTTAACTCAGGTTTGCTCTTTTTATTTGAAATTTTATACATACTAGTCCATCTCAATGAATTAGAATATCATCAAAAGTTAATTTATTTCAGTGATTCAATTCAAAAAGTGAAACTCATATATTATATAGATTCATTAGACACAGAGTGATCTATTTCCAGCATTTTTATTTTTTTTTATGTTGATGATTATGGTAACAGTTAACGAAAACCCAAAATTTAGTCTCTCGGAAAATTGTAATATTATATAAGACCAATTTCAAAAATGATTTTAATAGCGAAATGTTGGCCTACTGAAAAGTATGTGCAGTATATGCCCTCAATACTCGGTCTGGGCTCCTTTTGCATGAATTACTGCATCAATGCGGCGTGGCATGGAGGCGATCAGACTGTGGCACTGACTGTGGAAATTTCACAAAGTACATTTTCCATTTCATTTGGAAATCAAGGTCCCAGAGTCTGGAGGAAGAGTGGCGAGCCATCATTCCAAGTTCCTTGCGGTCCAGTGTGAAGTTTCCACAGTCAGTGATGGTTTGGGGAGCCATGTCATCTGCTGGTGTTGGTCCACTGTGATATATCAGTACCAGAGTCAGCGCCTCCGTCTACCAGAAAATTTTAGAGCACTTCATGCTTCCCTCTGCTGACAAGCTTTATGGAGATGCTGATTTCATTTTCCAGCAGGACTTGGCACCGGCTCACACTGCCAAATGTACCAACACCTGGTTTAATAACCACAGTATCACTGCACTTGATTGGCCAGCAAACTCGCCTAACCTAAACCCCATAGGGAATCTATGGGGTATTGTGAAGAGGAAGATGAGACACCAGACCCAACAATGCAGACGAGCTGAAGGCCACTATCAAAGCAACCTGGGCTTCCATAACAACTCAGCAGTGCCACAAGCTGATCGCCTCCATGCCACGCCGCATTGATAACACCTCAGCAGTGCCACAGGCTGATAGCCTCCATGCCACGCCGCACTGATGCAGTAATTCATGCAAATGGAGCCCCGACCAAGTATTGAGGGCATATACTGCACATACTTTTCAGTAGGCCAACATTTTGGTATTAAAAATCATTTCTGAAATTGGGCTTATATAATATTCAAATTTTCTGAGACACTAAAGTTTGGGTTTTCATTTACGGTTAGCCATATTCATCGATATTAAAAGAAAAAAAATTCTGGAAATAGATCACTCTGTGTGTAATGAATCTATATAATATATGAGATACACTTTTTGAATTGAATTACTGAAATAAATAACTTTTTGATGATATTCCAATTCATTGAGAAGGACTAGTATATATAAAATTTCAAATAAAAAGAGCAGACCTGAGTTAACAGAAGTATGTATTTTTCTTATGATACCTTCCCCTTAAACCCTTGTTAGCGTCTAGTCCCAAGTTTGACCTACCCTGCCCACTCCAGTCGCTGAAACATTCAGGAAGGACTGTGACAATAGCAAGAGTAGTCATGTAACATCCAATTTCGGTACCCAGATAAGTGGCAACAGTTTGTAAGATGAGGCATAGACATGGTCAGGAAACAATCCGAATTCGGTACATAAACAGCAACAGTTTTTAGCGCGAGGCAGATACGTGGTCAGGAAACAATCAAAGTTTGGTATGCAAATAAGCAGTAACAGTTGTAGATAGGCAGCAAAGTGGAATAGAGGCAGGTGGTGCAATAGTCTGGTAAGGAGGAAGTGCAAGGCCCAGGCTTATATAGGAAGCTAAAAGGGTGAGACTACTTAGACAGTCAAGGTGAGGAATCTCAAGAGGCAAGAAAGAGAACCTAGACAATAGATTTAGCAGTGGAGTTGTCCAGTATTTCAGATAAGTCAGTGAGAAGAGCTGCTGCCTGGGACACGGGAGTTTCTGGGTACAAATCCTGACAGGGAATTTCAGGGGAAGATATGAAAAATAAATAGCTACAGCAAAATGAGATAGGAAGTCTCTCTTACAATGAGAGGCTTACAGGTGATCTTATTAACATGTATAAATATACAAAGAACTGGCATATAAAAGGAACTAGTGATCTGCCGACTTTATGTGGCAGTAAAAATCTTCATTGACGGCAGAACATCTTCCTGTATATACAGAGGATGTGCTACCAACAATGATGCAAATTGTATAGAGATGAACGATGCTAGGTGGAGAATTAATATAGAGGTGGCGAAGAATCAGTATAGAGTATTACGAAAACAGCTCACTGCGCTATGCGGTTTCTGTAAATTCAATAGAAGTAAATAAGAGTTACGAACACAGTGTAGCACAGCAAGTTTCCTGTGGATATATCGTAAATGTCTAAAATGGAAATACCACTTCAATGGATTAAAAATGTAAAAATATATAAAGAATTCCCACATATGTGTCTCAGGAAATCAGCCATTCCCCCTTTCCTCCTTCTCATAATCCTGTGTCTAGTTGTAAGGCAACTGGCTGCAGAAGGAGCCCTCTCCCACTGCGCAGTTTGCAATAGCAGACCAAGAACGATTAAGGGTATGTGCACACACAAAATAAAAAACCTCTGAAAATACGGAGCTGTTTTCAAGGTTTTTCGCTGTGTTATTAGCGGACGTTTTAGGAGCTGTTTTTCTATAAAGTTTATGAAAAACGGCTCCAAAAACGGCTGAAGAAGTGGCACTTCTTTTTCACGGGCTGTTTTGAAAAAACGGCCGCGTAAAAAACGCCCCATCGGAACAGGACGCCGTTTTCCCATTGAAATAAATGGGCAGATGTTTGGAGGCGTTCTGCTTCCGATTTTTCTGCCGTTTTTCGGGACGTTTACGGCCCGAAAAACGGCTGAAAACACTATGTGTGAACATACCCTCACTCTTGACTAAGCTTAACAGCCATCAGTCTGCCGAAAACGGAAGGGATCAGTAATAATTTGAAACCTGTGCTCTCTGCACGATTTCTATAGGACTTTTAGATTTAGTATCATGCAAAAAAAATCTACAGACTGCCAAACTATATGGAACAGTTTTTCTCCTGTTTACTTTTATCACTAATTTCTAAGTTCAGTGTTACTTTAATAATATCTCTTGGTACTGCAACCCACCCATTACATTACCTACTTTTGTTGTCCATCTTCTGCTATGTCTTTCTTCTACACAGGTGCCATAAACTGCACAATATTCCATGTGCGGTCTGTCTAGGAATTTATTTAAATATAAAACTATGTTCTCCCTATGTGCTTCTTGTTGCTACAATTAAATGGTAACTAAACTTTTAAAAAACGTTTGACAAGTCATAGTGACATGTCAGAAATTTTGATCTGTGGGGGTCCGAGCACTGAGACCCCGCGATTGCTGAAAAGTAGCAGCAGAAGTGCTCAGGTGAGTGCTGGCCGCTTCATTTCTGATCGGCGTCCTCGGATAGCCAAACAGTGTATGGGCTGATAGACTTTTTATTGAGTCCGTACACTGCTCGCTTGGCTTCTCAAGGAAAGCCAATCAGAAACGAAGCGGTCAGCACTGACCTGAGCGCTTCTGCCGCTACTTATCAGCGATCGGTGGGGTCCCCGTGCTGGGAACCCACAGATCAAAACTTGTGACGTGTCAAAAGTTTTTTTTCCTGTCAATAAATATGCCCGATTCCTTTTCAATGTCAGTTTTTCTCAGTGTTTTACCAATTATAAAATTCCACCTAAGCCTCCCAACTACTTAAAAGGTTTCTCTGTACACTATAAACTTCACAAGCTGGGACTACTAAATGTTACAATACATATATTAATGTCAATGCATATACTATGTAAGGACACTGACACACAAGTATCTGGAAAATGGACCTTGTGTCCGATCATAAATGGAAAGCCCAAAAAATAAATGAATCGCTGTCACAAGAATGATTTAAAATTTAGATTGACACAAGGGTTGTTCTAATTTGATTAACCCTTTGCTTGCCCATAAGAATTAGCAATAAGGGGGGCATAAGAACCAATGAAATTGCATTTGAGGAAAAATATGATCTGTACTATGATTATAATTCCAGAGGTTGTACTTTTTATGCTAAACTAGAAACTGTGGCTGTGTACCATTTGAATTAGCAACTTTGTCACCAACAGTGATTACACTCATAATTATTATTTCTATTGTGGTAATTTTCGCTGGTAAAATAAAAAAAAAATACACAAAAAGAATAAAAATACAACATATAATGTTCAATGTACATTATGAAACATGGTCCATTTGCCCTTGATTCTAATTTCTGTTTGAAGGTTGTCTGGTATCAATCAGATTTACCGATCTGTCTAAATGAGATGGGACGTAGGTGTCACATTGATGTATAAACAGTATTACTGTCATTATGAAGGAGCTACCGAGACAATATAACTACACCACTGTCCATCAGTTTTACTGGAAAAGGCTGTAAAGTATATATTGTGTGTCTTGTTAAAAATATAATAATGTGCTTGTTAATATTAAAAGCATAGAAAACAGCAATAACTGTTATAAATCTTTATCATAAATGGCCTATTAAAAAAGAAGTATATCAATGATAGTCCCTGCCAACTGCAATCATTCTTCCTTTTCTTCGACTTCAGAGGTCATTGGTTGTGTGCATGGGTCGAAAACATCAAAGTTGATAAAAATTCAGTGTGGTAAAGGAGTTACATAGGTTATTTAAACACACTTGTCCATCAAGTTCAACCTCTCACAGACCTAGATGTTTCATCTGGAGGAAGACAAAATATAGCCAACTGTAGCCAATTTTGCTACACAAAAGAAAGAAAAAAACAACTTTCTGTCCCTAAATGGCAATCTGATAATTTTCCTGGATCAACTGCATATTATTCATAACCATATTTGCCACTACTACCTCTTGAAAAGCATTCCAAAGTTTGACTACTCTAACTGTAAAGAACCCTTTCCTATACAGATGTCTGATTCACTTTTCCTACACACATAAAAATGTTTCTTGGTGTGTTTACACTTGTTATTAAGATAAACTCTAAGGCGTTGTACCTGATGATTATGACTTTAGTAGCCCACATGTCCATTGATCTGAGGATTTTGTATAATACAGAAAACAAGCAGTGTTAAAATATGTACCAGTACACCAAAAATTAGAGCATAAACAATTTCTTGACACGTTTACTGTATATAATAACTTTACAAATGTGTTGAAATATCTCTGTTTTTGGATTTGACACACAAAAGAACTGCATATTCTCTACATAGAACACTATTCTTTAATTAATTTGCCTATGATTTCATATATCTACTTGGCCTCAGGTTTCCATTTAGATTTGTATACATACCGAATTTGGATGGATTCTTAAGTCAAGCTCCATCAATTCACTTCTGGACACCAAGAGCAAGTGGCAGCGCATTTATAACAACTCTGGACCTATAGGTCTTGCCCAAGCCAAAAAGTATCATTTCCGAAACGACATTCTATCTTGGTTTATTGTGGTGCGTGGCAGAGAGTCAAGCATATATAATGTATGAACTGCCGTAAAAACCATTCAGTAATTATGCAACTATAATCAAGTACGATAATCACCATAACCATTGAAATGTGGATTTTACACCGTACCATGTAAGAGACTACAAGAAGACTACAGCAAGCACATAAGATAAAACAACCAGTGTGTTTCATTGAACGGACACGGGAGCCCCAGAATGCGTGGCCCCACCTCTAATGATTGGGACAGGTTTTGCTTTATTTTTACCAAAAAATAAAAGGGGGGTTGATTTCCTTCACGCTGCAACAAATAGCTAGTAATCTGTAATTTTACGCCCATTTATCTTTTTCAGTCCATGTTACTATGCATTACAACCCATGGAATCATGTAACTAAAAATTGCATCGTATGTAGGAAATGTAAAGGGGATTTCTGAAAAAATATTATTAAAATTTCATGGCTGCATAATGAGAAACTAAAAATAAAAATTGTTGTTAAAAATTATTTGTGTTTCAAATTTTTATTTTTTTAATCTCAACATTTCTATTTGCCCCAACTAAATGCGAAGACGATTGTAAGGCCACTCTGTACCATTTGCCCCACATTGGGATATACTGTTGCCACAGACAGTCAAAAACACTACCTTACATAGACTGATTATGGTACCCAGAATATATTGAATGGAAAAATAGAAAAAAAACCTAGAAGAATTATCTCCATCACATGCAGCAGGTAAACTGAATGTAAGTAACAGTTTTGAAAAAATGTCAAATTAGAGGGGTCATCCAGGCTTTATAAAAAAAGATAGATTTTACCTCCAAATGGTGTCATTTACCGGAACAAGCCAATACGGTGAGTATTCTAACCTGTAATGCTCCAGCTCCCCCGGTACATGTTTAACCTGGCTGGTGCTGTAACATTTCGTCCCGGCATGTGACTACTCCAGTCAATCACTGGCCGCTGCGGTGATCTCGGTAAGTACTGCACATGATCGCTGTCGCCATTAATTGGCTGGAGTGGTCATGTGCAGGTACAGATGTAGCTGTCTTTATATTGACTTTTAACGCATTAAATACACAGGCAAGATCCTTTATCTTTACTTTTCTATGGCTTTTGTTGTGATATCAGCCTGCAGTAAGTTATCAGAGTCAAGATAAAGATGGCTACATCCGTACAGAATGTCATAGCTCCAGCCAATCTAAACGGGTGGGGGGACAGTGTGCCAATGGTGAAGGAGCGGGAGAATATTCGAATGTAAGTATTAACTGTTTTCAGCAAATGATGCCATTTGAAGGTAAATTACCATAATCATAAAGCCCCAATAACCCCTTTAAAGTGTAGCTAAACGTTTGACAAACTTCTGAAATATCATAGTGACAAGTCAGAAGCTTGGATTGGCGGGAGTCCGAGCACTGAAACCCCCACCAATCGCTAGAACGAAGCAGCTGAAGTGCTCGTGTGAGCGCTCAGCCGATTCGCGTCTGTTCGGCTTTTTCTGGAAATAAATGTAGCGGTGTACGGACTCACTAGAAAGTCTATGAGCCCGTACTCCGATACATCGGCTCTCCGGAAAAAGACGAACAGAAACGAAGCGGCTGAGCGCTCACATGAGCGCTTCAGCTGCTTCATTCTAGCGATTGGTGGGGGTCTCAGTGCTCGGACCCCCACCAATCCAAACGTCTGACATGTCACTATGACATGTCAGAAGTTTGTCAAACGTTTAGCTACACTTTAAGCTATTCCACCATTATGGACAAAACAAGCTAAAATAATGGTGGCTTGTCCTATTCCGCTAAACAGTAAGAACTGCATGAGATTGCGCCGCCTAAATATATTCCTAGCGGTCATGTGATATCTGTACGAAAACAGTAATAGAAGCAATAAATGCAGCAGTATTGAAGCCGATCCATTAGCTCCCCCTTAAAATTCTACTTGTCTCTACAATTAACTTTCCCAATAATTAAAAAAAAACAACTAATTGGTTCTAAGCTCAGCAGAATGTTCTAGTTGTGTGTACAAACACTGTACTTGTGTGTGCACCGAGGCAGCACACGAAGACAAACAAACAAACAAAGAAAATAGCCTAATTATGCTCTTAAAAGCTCAAAATGCCGTGTCCTTCCAATCCCTGATGCTCGTTAGCACTTGTAATTAACTTTACAACTGTCAACACAGCCGCCAGGCTGGCTGACAGTGAGAAAAGAGCTGGTGTTACTAACACAGTGGAGGACAAATACGTTGCAGGTGACGAGGATATTTCTGACATCAAAACTAATTATCTCGCAAAGAGCCAAGAGACAGTACGCGCAGAACGCACAGCGTAGGGTTGGACCTCATGGAACGGAATCAGACAAACTTGGCTGCAGGAACCTGCACATGCAGGCAGTTCTGGGTCATTAGCCTCATTCAGCCTGTCCGTATCCCCATGTTTGCCGTCTATGAACATTTGTCATATTCGCTTTTTTCCAACAAAAGTCAGCATTACATATAATTGCTTATTGTTCACGAAACACTTTTTAAAGTCTTACTTTTAGGAAACAACCCTTAAAGGGAATGTACTATGAGAAATTGACACACATACACAAATGGAATAAATAAAAAAAATATAATTACTTTTTAATCGCTATAATTTGTTTTATCCGATCGAACTAATATTTATGCTATTGAGGCGGTAAGTTCTTTGTGTTCATGAATAGATTTTATTACTGTCTTTTCTTTTTTTTTTCTCTTTAGCTGGTTTTTGTATTATAAAATTCTCAATTATATTTATAATTGTATCTCTGCAGATAGGGCTCTGTTCACACTACTGTCTTCCATCCTTAATGGAGCCATGGCAGGTATGATGGATCCATTTCCAAATGGATAACAACGAATCTTGGGTTCCGGCGTTTTTTGATGGAAAGAATACAATTTCAGATTACGCTACTCTTGCCATCAGGACTAGGACAAGAGGTAAATCGAAGAAAGAAACTGCAGCACTCGAGATAATCCAATGAAGTGTATTTGATTTATTCACCAAGCATAAAAACACGTTTCACCCAAAAAAGGGTCTTTATCAAGCATGGTGACATAGATTCAGTGCACACTTTATATAGTACAAAAGACGTGACATCATTTCCTGTACATGATTTCATATAAACAAAGCGCTTAATACAATTACGCCTCAAGCACATGACCATCCGAGGACCGTCAGTGATCCGAGGAAAGATAGGACATGTGCTATCTTTCCTCGGATCTGAGACTCTGACCATTTTTCATGGACCCGATTCACCTGCTAAAGTGAATGGGTCCCTGAAGACTATCGGGTGTCCCTCAGATGCCGTCAAAAACGGCCCGAGAGGCACAACGCTCGTGTATATGAGGCATAAACAGATACAAAATAGTATTTATAAACATTCCCACATGATCTTTGTGAAACAAACTAGCTAAAAATGTGTGAATCGTCACTTGGTATCCCTGCACAAAGTCTTTTAAGTATTTTTCTTGAATAGGACAAGAGGTAGGCACCTACATAGGACTCCAATCAACTTCAGATTTGGGGGACGAATGCTTCCTACAGCTTTATACACATTTACATACAAAGAACATCCAGTCGCCTGCCTCCCTGCTGTAAGTACTATATATATATATATACATACATATATATATATATATATATATATATATATATATATGTATGTGGGGAGAGTATATTTAGGAGTGCAAGTGTAATGTGATGTGGGTGCATTCATAGGAAGTCTGAGCAGGTATGTGGTTTGTATGCCTCCTAACATTTCGTTTTTTTTTTTATAGGGCTATACCACGAATTTGGCTGAAAAGGAGTGGGCTTAGGAAGCTTTACATAAACAGGGGTGTTCATAGGAGCATTGGACAGGGCTTAAATGTGTATGAAATATGTATACGGAGTTAATATGTAAGTGCGATGAATATGTTTACAGATATGTATAACTCCATTATGGACAATGCACTGATATAGTGCAATTGTCCAAAAGTAAAGTTGAAAAACATTTCTCATGTTACTGCATTTACTACTTTGCATTGTAGCATGATTGTATACGATTAGTTTGGCGCTCTAGAATAATGTTGCCTCCTTCTAATACTCCGAAAAATCCTTCTGTATATCCCCTAGGAAATATGGAGTTAGTAGAGGGTGGTCCCCCGCTCAGAACCCCCTACTGGCCAGAGCAGGGAATTGCTCTAAACAGCGGCTCTCACTCTTTTGGTTCCTATATAAATAGCCAAACCAATAATGACGATGGTGTCGTTTTCTATAAGGGCCCAGCATACAGCGTGCCATGCAGAAAAAAGTGGTAAGAAAATGATGTTACAAAAACATATACACAGGATTCGTGGCAGCTGTCAGCAAAGACACGCAGGGAGTTCTTATTAGCCTGTACTCAGCCAGCCAGAAAACCCATTACACGGCCCTAAATAGACTTAATCACGTCTATCAGTGGGGAAACAGGATAATTACAACAAATAACAGAATGCCAAAGATTGTCTATAGAACAAAGGAGACAGGGATCGTGCAGGATTATTTATAGCACTAATACAGTACATTGGACAAGGTAGACATATAACTGCGGCCCGGTGCCAGTGATAAATACACAACGAGTCTGCGAGAAAATGAGAAATTTATCTTTAAGATACTTTTAAAATGTAATTCTATTTTATTTGGACTCCTGAAACACAGTGGAGAAGAGTTAGGGTATGTGCACACGATAGCTGCCTTTTACGTCTGAAATTACAGACTGTTTTCAGGAGAAAACAGCTCCGTCGTTTCAAACGTAATTGCTCCTCCTCGCATTATGCGAGGCGTCTTTGACGGCCGTAAATTTGAGCTGTTCTTCATTGAATTCAATGAAAAACAGCTCAAATTACATCCAAAGAAGTGTCCTGCACTTCTTTGCCGAGGCAGTCATTTTACGCGTCGTCGCTTGACAATTGTCAAACGACGACAGGTCATCGGCACAGTACGTTGGCAAACCCATTCAAATGAATGGGCAGATGTTTGCCGACGTATTGGAGCCGTATTTTCAGGCGTAAATCGAGGCATAATACGCCTCGTTTACGCATGAAAATAGGTCGTGTGAACCCAGCCTTACTATTCAAAACGCCCCAGAATTGTGGCTCATTGCACATGCTGTGCGCCACATTTATTAACTGTTTTAGATGCTTTTTTATGCTGCGTTCGACAAGGGAGTGCAACTTAGTGGAAAAGGAGTGTGGTCTAAAAGAAGGTTGTGGCTTAAAATGTGATACCGTGCGGCAAAATGACACCTAAATTTGGGAATAAAAAACTAGCATAAAATAAGCAAACTAAGGTGGTATAAGGAAGAGAAAAGGGTCTAACATGTTTAGCTAGATGCCCCAAATTTATCATCACGCGTGCCCCTCTGTGATAAATTTGCCGCATCTTCTGAGTGGGGGGAGCGTGATGCTATAAAAATTCTGATTCTATCTGATTCTATCTATTTTATCTTCAGTGGTTACAAACCTGAACAAAATTATGCTAGAAATATAGTCTTAAAGATATGTACTCATTCGGAAGCGATGAATCCGTCAGCGGACTGACGGGTTCAGTGTCAGCGGCTCTGATCCACCTGTAAATCGATCACATCTAAGTTATGAACTTAGATGTGATCGGTAACAGCTCGATCCTGCGTATCACAGACACACAGGACCCGCTGATACTGAACCCATCAGTCCCGCTGACCTGACGGATACAGGATTCAGTGCAAGATACAGCTGCTCTGTATACAGTGTACAATATTTCATAAAATGGAATTAAAAAGTTGCAAACACACTGATAACATATTTTTCTATAAAAAAAAAATCGCTTTCAAAGGCCATTAAACACATGAATATAAATAAAGGGAAACTGTCAAAATGAACGTCTCGGAAAACCCTTTTTCAAGGAAAAATCCAGACAAAACAAATCCACCAATCAAATCCAAGTTAATCAACTTAGATTTGATCGGTATTAAGGTTATATTGTGTCAGAGGCACACAGGAGCTACTGTCAGCCGACAAGCAGCCCAGGTGACTGACGGTTTATGCTTATAGTGGCGTTATGCAGCTCCTATGTATAATGGATACATATAAGCTGCACGCTAAAATGAAATAACATTTTTAATAAATGTCTATTAGTAAAATATTTAAAAACATTAAATACACACATTAAATAAAAAAGTCTACAAATATTTACATAGCCTTTAAGGACCCAGCAATTTTTTTTTCTATTTTCCCCTCTGCATTCAGAAAGCCATAAGTTTATTTATTTTTTAGTCGACATCGGTGTAGGAGGGCTTGTTTTTTTACAGAATTAGTTTTTTAATGGCACCATTTTGGGGTAAAAACAATGTATTGTCTAACATTTATTATTTTTTTTCATGGGTAGAAAAAACCCCAGCAATTCTGACATAGTTTTTTGAGTTTTGTTTTTATGGTGTTCACCGTGCGGTATTAATGACATGTTAACTTTATTCTGCGGTTCAGTACAATTACAGCTATATAAAATTTATTTAGCCTTAGTTAATATTTTACTACTTTTGCACAATAAAAACACTATTTTAAAACAAAAAATTATTTTCTGTCGCCACATGCCAAGACCTATAAAAAAAATGTATTATTCCAACGGAGCTTACTGAGGGCTTGTTTTTTGCGGAACAACTTGTTGTTTTTGTTGGTACTATGTTGGTGTATATATGACTTTTTGATTCCTTTATATTAAGATTTTTTGGAAAGTGGGATGACTAAAAACATAAATTCTAGCGTTGTTCTGTATTGCAGTGAAAATGGACAGTCATCCTATTAGGCTCTGCTTTTGATCCCTGGCTGCCCTAGAGTCGCATCAGAACCCTGCAATCACGTTTTGGCGGTGCCAATGGGGTGGCAGAGGGAGCCCCTCTATATAACCGATTAGATGCTATGGTCAATAAAAGTTTGGATCAAAGCTAACTAGTATGTTACAGCTGACACCCGCTGCTGATGTCGCGGGCTCAGCTTCTGAACCCGTGCCATCACCGTGTCGTACCCATACATGCATTGCCTTAAAGCCCAACCACCAGCAGAAAAATTGTCCAGGAATGGTTTGAGGAACACGACAAAGAGTTTAAAGTGTCGACTTCTTAATTCCCCAGATTTCAATCCGATCAAGCATCCGTGGGATGTGCTGCAAAAACAGGTCCGATCCATGGAGGCCGCACCTCACAAATTACAGGACCTGCTGCTATCTTCTTGGTGCCATATACAACAGGACACCTTCAGTGTCTTGAGGAGTCCTGTGTCACTTAAAGAAGACCTGTCACCTCTCAGGACATGCCTGTTTTAGTAAATACTTGGATTCCCCATAAAATAATAATGCTGGGGCATCTTTTCTTAGAACATTGTACTACTAAAAATGTATGAATAAATTGTCAACTTAATGTTACCCTTCTTTATTACTGTAATAAAACAGATGTAATAAAATAGCGGGTTGCAGAGTGGAACGCGTCTGACAGCTTTAGGTAAGTGTTCATCACTGGATAGAACTCTTTATTTTGGGTAGAATGGGGTCCCTTCAGATGCGGTCCCTCAGACACTTCCCGATTGCCCATATGCTCAGTCTCCCTTGGATTTCATCATAGAACTATACTATAAAAGAAGACAGCATTCAATAAGCATGGGTGAATGAAACACATCCTGGATTGCATATTGAGCGCTGTCTCCATGTCTATTTATACTACAGACAAGAACCTCCTTTGCCGATGACTTTGGTTCTGTTCACACTTGTGTTAGTTCTTTTCTGACAGGTTCCCTTTGCTTTTTGAAAGTTAGAATAACGATGAATGCAGAAACCAGAAAAAAAAAAAAAGAAACCCGATGAGAAACTGAGGGACCCCATTTTTAAGCCAACGGCGAGAATAGCGCTTCAGTCTACACTATTCCTGCAGTCAAAAATACAGGAAATCCCTACGGAAGTTCTGAACACAAATGTGAACAGAGCCTTTGCTTTATTATTTTGTTAAATGTTCTATATATGACTGTAATCGTTATGTATAATATTCAGCTCTTTAACAGCCGTTGCATCTCATCTAGGAAATCCATGCCTGCTAAGACAACACACACCAAAATATCAATTTGGCATTTATATGAGTCTCTGCAAATATTTTGGACCTTAGAATATGACTTAGTAAACGACAAAGGTAACGTAGCTTGTGCTAAATGGCTGGAAATGTAACCTTTGACACTGTACTAGACTATTGCCCAAACATTTCTTGTATTGGGCCGTCCGCTGTAATTTTTGGTATGGGGCTCTGTTTTATTAAGTCTAGTCATAAGCAGATAGTCAAAGAAAAAAATTAGAAACTTTTTTTATGTAATCTGTTTAGTTAGCATGTTTGACTTTTTTTCTTTTACAGGAATTTAAAGCATACCTAATTATGTGTACATGAGGAATAACACTATTTCTGGCCATTATGATTACTTTAAGGCATTTTTTTTTAGAAGTTTTGTCCTCAGCAGACTTAATCAGTTTTTCCTAAATGATTGGGCGGAGCCTAACTGCTATCACGTCTTTTATACACAGCACACATAGAAGAGGAGAGTCCTGTCTCTATCCATCATAGCAGAATGGAGAACATATACAGTATTGTAGCTTAGAATCTAGCCCTGGGGGGGGGGGGGGGCATAGAACACTTACCAGAATCGTGTTTCTGCTCCCCCATTCCCTATTCGTAGACTTCTATATTTAGCATGTCTGTTTTTTTCTCTCCCTGCTTCCTTCTCCTCCCCTCCATAGACTTTTATGGGCAAAGTCTGTGTCTCTCTGCTCCTATTCCCTCCTTCTGCTCCACCTCCTCTCTTCATAGACTTCTATGGACAGACTATGAAGAGACACCCACACACTTCCTGCAGTCCGTCTCCTCTTTAACTAGGGGAGTATTTTGAATGACAACAAAAGGTGGACAGCAGACTTTAACATATACATTTTTTGGTGCTCCCGAATAGAGTAGTAGTGTATTTTTAGTATCTTAGAAAATATCTTTGTATGAAATCTTCAGTTTCTTGACAATAAAACATAAATTTAATTTGGAAAAAAAAACATTCGACCGACAGGTTTTTGTTTCTGACACTTTCTATCCCAGTATAATGTATAATAAGTCAGGCCTTTCAAGCAGTAATAATCAATTTAAATGAATTTAATGGCACCTGCTTAAAAAAATCTGCTTTAAAACATTTGCATGCTAACGTAAATATTGGCAGCGAACGTCTAAAGGCCGGACAAACAGGCAGCCACAGTCCAAAGGCAGGACAGAAATACAGCAACAGTCCAAAGGCAGAACAGTAAGCAACAGTCCAATAATAGTCCACAGTAAAGTAAACTGAATAATAAAATATGCAGTAAGCTCTAACAGCTCCCTCTAGTGGTGACTGCAGACAAACATAATTTTATCATTTAAAAAAACGTCTACGTAGGGGATTTGGAGATTTGTCAGAAAAATAAAGCTGTGACCTCTAAAAAGTATAAGAATCTGCACAGAACGTTGAACCTAAAAATAACATTAAATGTTGAAATTCACTTTAAGAATCAAAATGTAATGACGGGGTAGGGAGACAGACAGGTGAACCCTAATCTACCCGCCACTCAGTCCCTGCCTACTTGCAACGGCCCGTCCTAGGCGACGGCGTACAACTGGGCGACGGTCCCTACGCTCAATAAGTGCACGACAGACAAACAGACAAGGGTACACAGAAGCTAGGGAAACGGGGCAGTTGCCCACGGCAACACAGTGAGCAACAAGAATAGTGAACGAGCCGTGTCAAACCAGGAGTGCACGAGGTACAAATCGCAGAGCAGGAGCGTAGTCAGTAAAGCCAGGGTCAAAAATTAAGCAAGGTCAATAATCATAGCAGGAGCAGCAGAGTCAGGAAACAGAAAAGAATCACAGGCAAAGGAGGAGCAGGAAATGCAGGTATAAATAGACAGAGGGCGGGAGCTAGCTCCGTCTGGCCAGGCTGTGATAGGCTCTCCCACTCCTCAGCCTCCCAGCCTGACTGGTAGAAGATCGTGTCACTCTCTCAGACTTAGGAGCAGGTGCAGACTGATTACCCATGGGCGTCGACACAGAAGCTGTGTCTGGCAGATCCTTTACACAAAACAATTATTTTTTATATGCTAATACTGCATAGAAAATAAAGCTGCTCTCAGACTGGTTACATTTCAGTGCTCTACAGTCTACAGTCTGCATATAAGCAACTGAGTGCTAAGTGCATAGGAAACAATGATCTCTAGAGGTCCTTAGTTTTCTATCTTTTAATTCAAATCCAATAACTAGTGTTACAATCAGAATAGTTCCTAATACTAGCAGGAGCAAACTGATAATAACATGTGGAGCATTTCAAATTTCTTGGCGTTTTTCTTTTCAAATGCGTCAGCAATATATGTGCGTCTTATCTGTGAATGGGACACAGACCGTCATAAAACAGTCCATTAACCGATAAAAGAGTAGCCACATTTTCATATAACTATATACCAACTATAAATTATGATTTGATTTCTCTACAACTGAAGGGGGTTTTACACTGGGCGATTATCAGGCAGACAAGCCGAAAATTACCCTGTGTAATTAGGGTAGCGGTCAGCAGCAAACGCTCGTTCATCTGCTGATCGTATTGTTTTAAAAAAGTAAAATATTATAGTTTTCGGCAGCACATCACAGGGAGACGCGCTGCCGACATGATAATAATGTATGACGACAAGCGATCGGAGTAACGACCGCTCGTCCCCATCTATAGCTCCTTGTGAAAGAAACAAACGAGCGCCGATCAACGATGTTTCGTTGATCGGCGCTCGCTGCATTGGCCAAAATCGGCCGGTGTAATAGGGGCTTAACACAGATAGATAATTGGATCCGTCACCAGCACCAGGCATGTATGTGATTTGCTATCATGTCAGGTGACTATATCGCCATGGCCTGAGATAATATTTAGTAAAGTAATATGCGTTATATCTATATAATATCTGTAGGTCTAACCCTGTATGTGCTAGTTGATGCTGGAGAGGAAACATGTTAACCAGTCCTGCTTCTGTACAGAGATACATAGAACACCGTCAGAAATAACCTGGCATCTGGTTTCTTTTTTTAACTGCCTTTCTTGTGCCTTGGATCTTAATTTTTTACTCTTGACAGCAGTGTTATTGCAGCCAGACAGTGGCATCTGGCTGTTCAAAACACTCTGTGAACTTTAATTAATTGGGGAGAAATTACATGGTCTTCCAACCGTGTAGTTTCTCATCAGAGCACATTACAGATATATATGAGATGTTTCTCCATGGTGTCAAGAGTAATTAAAAGAGGGGGACGAAAGATGCCAAACTATCCGTCTTTCCACAGGCGGTGCAGGTTTTTCCCCAAATATATATGTATTTGTGATGAGCGGGCAGTTTCTGTAATATGTACAGAGACCTAAACCTCATCAGCTGTTACTCCAGCCATTTCCTGGATGTATTTCACTTGACTTGAATCTGTGTTGCATGGCATTAGAAATGCATTGATTGTACAGTCATTTTGGTGCCACCTGTTTCACCGCACTGTGCCCATTGAAACATATGAATCCGTCTATTTTGTTTGCTTAGCATGCAAAACAAATGGGAGTCACCTTAGTAGGTAAAATTGGCAAGCAAGAGAAAGGAAAATAATACTGTTAGAAAAAAATAAAAAAGCTCCCTCTATACCAACAAAAAGTATTCCCAGATGAGCGCCTTGCAAATAAAAAATATATCAAGATAAAGACATACCCTAAAAATCTACATTCATTATTGATGGAATACAAAACAACTAAATGTGATGAAATGCATAACCATTACCCCATCCCTATTGCCTTGAGACGCCTAAAGGATCATTGTTACAGCCAGGAATTGGTCATATAAAGTCACATAATTAGTTATAATTATAAATAGACATTTCAGCTAAGTCAGATAGTGGCACAAGGGAGAAGAGAAACATTAGAGAATGTTTCCCCTGTGGCATGTGCCCCTCTCTAATTCTCCTTTTTAACTAAAAATATACAAGAGAAAATATCTCCCGAAAATTATGTAAACCTAGCCCTAGCTGGAGGGTTTGACTGGTGATCAGTTTTCTTGGCAAAATCAACATGAAGAAAAAAAAAAATAAGAACACTTTAAATCATTCATTCAGGACATTCAAAATTGTCAGAAATGGGCAAACACGAAACGGTTTTTAAGTCACTAAATATAATTCAAAGTACAGTAATATCAACTAATAAAAATATAAAGAACATGGCACAGCTGTAAATGTGCCTACAGCCGGCCATTATACAATAACACCATTTCTGGCCATTATATGACTTGTATTATTATTTAGCAGTTTTCCCCCCTGCAGGCTCTAGCAGTTTTCCCTGAGCTAGTGGGTGGATCCTAACGGCTATCATGTCTTCTATACACTGCACACATAGAGAGGAGAACAGGAGCTCCTCTTCTATCACAAATATATAAAAGCTGCAGCAGCATGGATGAGATTATACAGTAGTAATGAACAGTATAGCGGAGAATCCAGCACTGGGGCGAGATATAACACTTACCAGAAGCTGCAGCAGGTCTGTGTATAAATGTCTCATTCTGCTCCTGCTCCCCTGTCTATAGACTTTTATGGGCAGCAGTGTCTATGTCTCTTTCTCTTCTCCTGCTCTCTCCTCCCCTCCCCATAGACTTCTATGTGTAGCGTTTATGTGTCTCTTTCTTCGCTCCTGCTCCCCCCTTCTATGGACAGGCAGTGAAAAGACACCCCCCCCCCACACACTTCCTGTAGACTGTCTCTTCTGCTCTGTAACTAGGGATTGATTTTGCTTAATAACAGGGGGTGGACAGCAGATTACAGTAAGGGAGACACCTAGTGGCAGTAACCTCACACAGAATTTGAATGGAAAATCAACAACATTTTAACAGTAAGTAAATTGCAATGTTAATATATATCAGGTATAATATTAGATTAAAAAAGGTGTTTAAAATGTTACTGTCTATTTGAACAGTTTTGCAAAAATAAATGGGGGAAATTGACAAAACCCAAATGTGTGAAGCTAATAGTGCCCTATCCTCAAAGACCGTAGGCTGTAATAGCTGTCAAAGGAGAATTTATTAAAAACGGACTTGGAGGGATTTCTATGGCTATGCATTATTTTATTAATACCCATCACTTAATAGAAATTTGTTTGTACTTTTTTGTTCTGTTGATCAGTATAATAAAATCCATTGTTCCCCCTATAGTTTGGTTGCTACCTATTGTTTTTTTTTTTTCTCCCGAGTGAGTATAAAGCACATTTTCATGTTCTTATTTTGATATGTATAGCTAAAGGCTGAGTAAACATTTGAGAACTTATTTTTTAATAAAACAATGTTTCATGCTGTTTTAAGTAAACTTTTAATTGTTTTTTGTTAAAAAAAATAAATAATAATTATATTTGAGATACTGCTTCTATGCATCCTGGATACATAGAAGCTGTATCTTGCACTCAAACCCAAATCCATCAAGTCAGCGTAACTAACAGCTTTGGTGACAGCCGGACCTGCACGTCTCTGACACGCAGGATCAAGCTGCTACCGATAAAATCTAAGTTCATAACTTAGATGTGTGACCGTCTCCGTCCAATATAGCGTAGTAATACTATTTTTGGACAGCAGAGGTTATAGTGAACCCACTATGTCGTATGGGATTTTTAGTGGCTAGACCAGGGGGCGGATTCCGGGGGACCCTTGGCTTTTCACCCTCCAACCCTTGTAAAGTGCCTTGGTCTTCAGGGCGAGGGATCCCCTGTTCCCTGAACCCCCGAAATTGTCTCCCGATACAACAGCCGATAAATAACCAAGGGAATAGAAGTGACAAATGGCGCACTTACTATTTAGGTGTACAGTCTCGACTGCGGATCCGAAGCGGTAGTTGTAGGCAGTGGTACTAAAAAATAGTAAGGGTCACGTTACAGTGACGGTAGGTAGGAGGCAAGCAAGAATAATCGATGATGCAGTCCAATAGATCAAAAACAGCAGAAACAGAACCCTGCTTTAAGAGGGAGCAACCTTGGGCCCCATGCACACGAACGTATTTTTGCGGCCGCAATTCACCCGCAAATCTGAGGGTGAATTGCGGCCCCATTCATTTCAATGGGCCCATGCAAACGACTGTGGTTTCTACGGTCCGTGCATGACCCAGGAACATGGACCGCAAACAGAACGGACATGTCTTATTGCGGCTGTGTTTTGCGGTCCAGGCTCATAGAAATTAATGCACTTGGCCATGTGCACAGCCCGCGATTTGTGTACGGCTCGCGGGTGATACTCCGCAGCCGGCCGAGTCGCAAATCACGGCCGTACACACCACTACAGAGTGAGAGCTTAATATAGGAAAGCAACAGGTGCTGAAAATGACCAATTAGCGCATGCTGCTACTCCAGAGCGAAGGATAACAGGTGCAGAGAGTTAAGTAACTAGTAGTCCTCAGTAGTACCAGGATTAGTAGATGTAGCAGAGCTGGCACTGCGTGAACGGTGACCAGACCACAGCCTGGAGTGAATGGAACGGTACCGTGAAGAGGTGAGTATGAGTGGAGGAGAGGGAGGTGAGATGGTGGCCGCTACAAGATGTGATCGATAGCATCTTGATCTGACCCATTGTCACCGAAGTTGTCTGTCCTGCTGACATGACGGATTAGGATTTGAGCACAAGATTCAGCTTCTATGTATCAAGGATACATAGGAGCTGTATCTCTAATTTTTTTAAAAAAATAATTAAAAAGTTGCTTAAAACAGCATGATACGTTGTTTATTTTTTTTTAAATTGTACAAAGCTTTACATAGCCTTGAATAGATGTAATTATTGTCTCTTTGTTGCATTTTGTGCATTGTCTGGTAATGCAGCTTTGCCCCATTTGAGTGAGTGAGTCAGTGAGTGAGTCAGTGAGTGACTGAGCGGCAGCTGAGTTGAACCTACACTATATATAACCAATAATGCCTTAATTTTAAGTAATCAAAAGTTTTCACAACAAATAAGAATTATAGAAAAAAGTTTTTCACACTTTTATCAGCTTTCAATATCGCTTCCACAGGTAGATAAAAACGTACACATCAATTGCCACTATCAGTCACTAAGCCAAGAGAAATGTTAAAAACAACCTTGTAAAACATAGGGCACTGTACTATAAAAAATAAATTTTACAACAAAAGGTTTAAAACTTCAGCAAAAACTCCTCCAAAGCAATATGGGAGGCAGAAAGAGGCGGCACACATACTTAAAAAAAGCTTGTCCCTTAGTTCTCCCAGACTTCTGAATTGAAGATACGACTTGTTTTGTAGTGAGAGATCTCCTGCTCCCTACGCCGGGAGCTCGGTGACAACCCCTGTAATCGCAGCAATAGCAACTGTATCTGCCATCATTTAGCCTTCCCAAAACAGAATTAAATAAGAAACTATACATTTTTTTAACTTGACAGAGAAAAGCAGGTCCAGAACCCAGATTTACTAGTCCTTTATAAAATGTAAATTATTAGAATATTTTTCACCCCTTCTGACGAGGTGGTAAATACTTTAATCACACAGTACATCTGACATTATTTTAGCAGGGCAACAGCGTGACCGAGTTCAGCCATTTGAAAGTTGGTATCACATAGCACAATTCATTATTTCAGGTCCTAATTTACGAACATCAGTGTTAATGAACACTATGGCTCATTAAGGAATATATATAAATATATATATAAATATATATATATATATATATATATATATATACATATATATATATTGGTAACACCAAGTTAGTTATAAAAATGGTAACACTGAGATGTCAATTTATTCATACATTTCTAGGAAGAATAACAGGAATGGCACACAGAATTCAAAGAATTGTAAATTCATGGGGAATACACATATATACTGAAACAGACATTTCAGGACAGTTGACAAGTCCTCTTTAATGGGGTTTACTCATGAACAAGCAGCTGCATCCCCTGCCGAAATTTGAAAAGTGACAGCGGGATAAGATACCCATATTTGTTCAAATTTTGTAAAAAGAAAATAAATTACAATTGTTCTGAGCATTACCAAATAGTGCTGAGAGTGCTTGTCATACCCCGGTCAGGTAACTGGTTACTTACCTCATAGTACAGACTGTGCAGTATAAATAGTCTAGTGGTCAAAGGATTTCTCACATCCAAGTTTATCAGTCCATGACATAAAAAAGGGTCGGGTAATGTGCATCGCCCACCTTCCTGTACCAGAGGGCACATAACAATTATTTTACACGGTGACACATAGTAATGTGTTTCCATCACTGCTGAAGAGGACATGAGAAATTACTCATTTACTTGTGAATTAAACAGTCCTCATTCCAAATTCTAGTTCCTTATCAGTCTTTAGATGCTATGTACGCCTTTGAAATCGTGTTTTATTTATTTCTTTTATTTTAATAAAAATGTGTATCAGTGTGTTTTGTGCAACATTGTAATAAAATTTTATTAAAAATAATGTTTACTTTTTGAGATACAGCTGCTTTGTGTCCTGTATACAGAGCAGCTGTATCTAGCGCTGAAACCTGTATCTGTCATGTCATTGGCACTGACAGGTTCAGTGTCCGCAGGTCCTGGGTGTCTCTGACGCGCAGGATCAAACGGTTATCGATCACATGAACTTAGATGTGATCGATAGCAGCTCTATCCCGCTGACACTGAACCCGTCAGTCCCGCTGACCTAAGAGATACAGGTTTCAGCGCTAGGTACAGCTGCTCTGTATACAGGACACAAAGCAGCTGTATCTCAAAAAGTAGAAATAATTTTTAATAAAATGTAATTACAAAGTTGCACAAAACACTGATACACATTTTTATTAAAAACAAAACGATTTCAAAGGTGTACATAGCCTTTAAGAATTTAACTCTTCATGGCCAGACTGCAGGGAAAGTTCTATACAGCCTATTTCCGTAAAACACGTATCATCCATCACTGTGTCATGAAGACATTCAGAGATTTTTAAAATCAGTTCTTCTGAAAAGGCCACTATCAGTACATCTTGTAAGCATATCTTTAAACACTACTTAACAAGAAAAATATGTCAATACATAATGAAAACTTCTCATTTCTGCTTGCAAAACAGAAACACAGCTGCAAGGTACGCTTTAAATTACCCCCCAAAAGAATGCACAGTATGGAGTCAGATCTATGTAGCGAGCGAGGAGGGGGAGCAGTAATTTGTAACACTTAGCAGCGTATTTGCTTTATCTCGTCTCCGTTCTCATCTTCCTTTCAGCTCCGAGCTATACCAGCGTTTGTTCTCCTTGATTAGATTCTTGATTTGTCAGCAAGTTCCTAATGTCTTTGATGTTTGACTGAAATGACCAAGTGAATTTGTACGTCTGGAAGTTGATAGGTTGAGAAATAAGATCAAGATAATGGTGTATTCAATGTGTAACAGTAGAACGGGGTGTTTGTTTACTCTCTGTATGATTTGGGATTTTTAATCCTCAAGGGACGGTTGGTTTATTCATTACAGAGAAAATGGCTGCCGTTTTTGTAGACTTGGCTCGGGTCTCGTTTTCCGAGCACTTTCATGTAATCAAAGTGACTGAACACAACATAAACACTTATAAGCTCTTTGGCATAGTGCCAAAATAATTAGCAACTAAGTAGCCACCGTACAATTCCCTCCTTTAACAGTATTTCAGCGTTTTTTTTAGGTACTTTGTAGAAAATATTACAAAACTGCATGAACTTAAATTCCGCAATTAATGAAAAAAAAACCCAGAATAACCGAGCCCCATGTCCCGGGGAAATTCAAGTTCTTAAATTGTAGTTAAAGGGTTTGTGCCATGAAGATAACTCCTTTCCATAAACTTTATTAAAGAGGTTTTCCCACGATAGACATTTATGATATGTCCACAGGATATGTCATAAATGTCAGATAGATGCGGGTCCCACCTCTGGGACCCGCACCTATCCATAGAACGGGGCCCCCTAAACCCCGTTCTGTCGCTCTGTGTTGCGGTTGAATGAGGTGAATTCCGACCATGAAAAACGTTATATGGTCGTGAGTTACGTAAACAGCGTTTAGAAGTGAATGGAAGTTACGGAAACAGGGTTTAGACGTGAATGGAAGTTACGGAAACAGCGTTTAGAAGTGAATGGAATTTAGCGAGCTACTCTGTTTACGTAACTCAGGACCATATAACCTTTTTCATCACCTCTGGATATGTCATAGATGTCTCTCATGGGGAAACGCCTTTAAAGCACATAAACGGGGTTTCCCTACTCGGTAACCCATATGTATGAGTCAGAACGACAAAGAGCAGGTCTCGCTCTGGAGGACATGGCCCATCCATGTATTACTTAGTCTGCCATTTATATAGGCTGTAGGCAAATCCAATGTGGTTTTATCACAGAATCCCCGTAAGAAATCTAAGGCTGAAACTGGATTTTTGCTTCGGATGTGCCAAATGATCCGCACATGGTTTAGCCCCATAGTAATTAAATGGAGCCAATTTGCAGCATTTCCGTGCAAATAATGAACATGGTGTGAATTTTAAAATCTGCAGCACATTCATTATTTTGTGCTACATTTTTCTGCTGCATGTGAATGGGGTTACAAATACTCCATTTATTTGCATTGGATTCCCAATGTCAGCAGATTTGGTGATGATGTAGGTGCGGAATCGGGGCCTAAATCCCCACCAAATCCAGAACATGGGAAAATGACCTAAATCGTTCGCCACAGTTTAGCGGCTGAACAGCTTTTCTATTAGTAAACATATTCATGTGCGTTCCACTGTGCATGTGTGAAGGAGAAGATTGTCTATAAAGCAAATATCAGGAAAAAAAAACCTTTAAAACGCTGGTTATGCCAGAAGATCTGGGGATGTGCTGTTCTCCAATCCACCAAAATCATACCGACCTACAATACCATACTCAGGAGACCTCAGAGTTTATTTATCCTTGATTTGTCCATTATACAGATAAATGATGGTTCAGGCCACCACTACATGCATTTGCTGAACCCAAGGATGCATAAAAGAATAAGCCCTGAGACTTCTGCATTACATGACCCCAGGCAAGTATGCTTTAAAGGTGGGAGATCAGTTCATCTACTGGAAAATTCTGATTCTTTTTTTCTTGCCTGGAGATTCAATTTAATACAAAATAGTTATCACCTTTTCTTCGGCAGAAAATTGACCCTCTAACCAGACCAGTCTAAATGTAAATGTTATTACTGGATTGAATTGCTCTTATTTTATCATAATGGATATATAGTGCTTACACTTTACTAGAATAAAGCCCTCTGAAGCTTACCTGACCTGGTCAAAATGTAATAGAATAATAATACAAATGATAATAATAATATACAGTTTTACTGAAATCCAAATTATTAGTAGCTAGGAAATAGCAGAGGAATACGGACAGTACTCCTAGGTACAATTGTAATCAGATTGGTCAATAGCAAAAGTGGTTATGGGCAAAGAGTAGCTTAATGCCTCATGCACACGACCGTTGTGCCACTCGGGCCGTTTTTGCCAGCATCCGAGTGGCACCCGATAGTCTTCACGGACTTATTCACTTTAGCGAGTGAATCGGGTCCGTGAAATATGATCCGAGTCTTCGATCCGAGGAAAGATAGAACATGTCCTATCTTTCCTCGGATGACCGACGGGACTCGGACGGCGCACACGGTCCTATAAAAAGTGAATAAGGGATTGAATTCATCTATAAGGGAGTAGTCTTTCAATTGACATCACTCATTATTTTGCTGTGCTTATGAGGGAAGAAAAGTAAGGGGACGGGCTAATTTGAACAGTGCAAGCCTTGAGGTGGGCTTCTCAAAGACGAGTCAGAAAAGTGCCTGCAGCTACTGTCAGCCAACGCTAGCGAGAAATTATAGTATCGGTCTCTTCTATGAAAAACATCAAAGTCAGATCTTGATTAGTGAGACTATGGAAAGATGACAAGATCACAAAGGTGTTGCTGACAGATAAGTATGCAAAGGGACACTGAGTACAATAATATGTTTAGAGGCATATTTACTAAGCAATTGTGTAAGCGCTGAATGTTACAAATCTATGTCTAGCTTACATCCCATAAAATATACTGTCATAAGCACCACAATTCATCTACATAAATTACCATATGCAGATGTAAGACTTAATATCACTGAAAAACTAATTGGTAGGTATAGAAAATAAGGCCAGATTTAACAGCTATAACCTACTTTTTTACTGCATTGAGCAATTTATAAATTAAGTGATAAAACTCAATTTTTGCTAAGTACTATCCCCCCACCAAAATAAGTCAGAAAGATCTCTTTTATAGATATTGTGGTCCTGCCTGGCTCTGCCCTCCTTTCAGGAACCTATTTGGGCTTAGATTCCTTTTAAAGCGGTTGTCCAGTTTAAAAAAAAACATTTCCATATACCCCGTTAGAAAATTCTGAGTTAATAAGTGGGGGGGGGGGGTCCCTTGTTCACAAACATCTCTTGGCCAAAGTGGAAAGTGGTTACAAAGAGGGTCTCTCATCCTGGACAACCTGTCCCATCCTGCATTACGCAGACAACATATTGATTTGAATGGGCACTGTGTAATGCTTAATTTCCCCTGTGATGGCGCTGCAGGGAAACTGATCACTTATTTCCCCTTAGATAATAGCTGATCGCTGGATGTGCCAGAAGGGGGATACTTTGCGATCTGCTTATTGTCAAGAGACCCTTCTTACAAGTAGGTATTATCCAAAGCAGAGAACCCATTTAACCCCTTAAAGGAACAGTGTCATCACAAATAATTTATTTATATGTTAAAGATGTTAGTGCCTTAATATAAACGTTTATTTACATTTGTGTGTTTGTGTTTTACTGTTTCTTATTTTCACACTTTTTCTTCCCTATGGGGGCTGCCATTTTTTGTTCCATTTCTGTGTGTGTCGATTAACGACACACACAGACATGGAATACGGCAGCCACAGTCCCATAGGGACTGCGAACGGCTCCCGTCCCATTGACTGCCGTGTACGGCGTCTGTGTGGGAACTGCGCATGCGCCGCTCCCACACAGTCCTATTCGAAATTGGCGCCGTCCGGCGCCATTTTCCTGTGGACCGGAAGTCGCGGCTGGACAGTAATATTACTACTTCCGGTCGCGGCTTCCGGACAAGTGCACATGGAACAGCGGCAGCAAAGGGAGCGGACGGGCCGCGGCGGCAGGAGCAGGTAAGCGATTTCAATGTATGTTAGTGTTTGTGTGTGTTTACTACTGCATGTAAACCTACTACACTGTGGGTTACCTCAAAAAATGGCGACACACAGTGTAGGAGGTTAAACCTTTCAAACCCCTCGTTTATCCCGGCACTAGCCAGGATAAAGGAGGGGGGGATGCTGAGAGCTCACTAGAGCGATAGCTTTTAACCCAATGTTGCAATGCTGCAATTTTGGGAACTAGCTCCAAACAGCTCCATCTAGTGACCAAAAATGGGTAGTATTATAAATTTGAAAAAATTTATAATATTTCCTGACTCGCGAAAAAAATAAAAAAAATTTGAACAATGTTTAATCACCCACACACTAAATGTTTAAATTTAAAAAAAAAACCATGTTTTTGGGGCGACACCATGCCTTTAAGGACAGCCATTTTTTATTTTTTGGTTTTCGTTTTCCACTCCCCGCATTCCAAGAGCCATAACTTTTTTATTTTACCATCAATGGAGCCGTGTGAGGGCTTATTGTTTGCGGGAGGAGATGTAGTTTCTAATGGCACCATTTATAGTACCATATAATGTACTGGGAACTGAAAAAATATTAATTGCGGGCTGAAATTGGAAAAAACTGTGATTCCTACTTTTTTGGGGGGGTTTTAGTTTTTACGGCTTTCATCATGCGGTAAAAACTACAACTTAACTTTATTCAATACGATTATGGTGATACCAAATTTATATTGTTTTTTTTATATATTATTACTTTTAAAAAAACAAAAACTTTTTGTTTCACCACATTCTGAGAGCCAAATTTTTTTATTTTTGCGTGAATTGAGTGCTGTGAGGGCTTATTTTATGCGGGAGAAGCTGTAGTTTTTATTGGTACCATTTTTTGGTAGGTACAGTTTTGTTAAACTTTCTTTTTTACACCATTTACTAGTCCATCTGGGGACTTGAACCAGCGATCGTATTGCAGTATGTATTGCAGTATATCGTAATTTTCACAAACTTCTGTTAAGCCGTGCCAGAGACACGGCTTAACAGAGGCAGACAAAATGCAGCACTGGCGCCTTCATTAGGCCCCGGGCTGCCATGATTAACCACCGACGCCCCCCGATCGCGGTGTGGGGGAGCCGATGAGCTATCGGAGAGGGCCGCCCCCCTCTTTTTAACGCTTCAGATGCTGCGGTCACGATTGACCGCAGCATTTGGAGGTTTAAACGGCCAGAAACAGCGAAATCGCTGTTCCTGGCCGTTAGTCTGGGCTGTCAGCTGTAAAACACAGCTGACACCCGCAGGGTATTGTGGGCGCTCAGCCCGTGAGCGCCCTCCATACTTCCCTATGGCACTTATCACGTACATGTATGTGATAATGCGTCAAGGGGTTAAAGGGTAACTAAACTTTCAGAAAACTTCTGACATGTTATAGGTACATGTCACAAGTTTTGATCGGTGGGGTCCGAGAACTGAGACCCCCACCGATCGCTAAAACAAAGCGGCAGAAACCCTCGGATGTGCACTGAGCCACTTCCTTTCTGATCGTCTTTTCTCGGAAAGCTGAACAGTTGGTGTATGGGCCCATAGACTTTCTATTGAGCCCATACACCATCTGCTCGGCTTTCCGAGAAAAAACAATCAAAAACCAAGCAGATCAGCGCTCACCCGAGTGCTTCTGCCGCTTCATTTTAGCGATCGTTGGGGGTCTCAGTGCTCGGACCCCCACCGATCAAAACTTCTGACATGTCACTATGATATGTCAGAAGTTTTTTTAAAGTTTAGTTATCCTTTAAGTATAAAATATCTTGACACTGTGACATCTAGTGAATCCTGCTGGCAGATGTGTTATGGTATTGTAAAAATGGCAAGAACTCCCAAGTATTGCATTATAGTTTGCAAATAGAAATTATATTATGCACATGGAAGACATTACCTCCTTTTCTTAAAATATACTATTTCACAACGAACTCTGAAGGGATTCTCTACTGTAAGAGCAGTGAAACTATGAAACTCTCTGCCAGTAGAAGTTATTGTGATAAATTCACTAAAAAAGTTTGAAAGGGGCCTGGATGTTTTTCTTGAGTATAATAATATACAAGTTATGTTTTCCAGATTACTGGAGATGGGTTGTTAATTCAGAGTTTTTATTTGGATTTCTAGATTTGAGGGGGTGAAGGAATTATTTACGAGGTAAGGAAAATTGGCTTTTGCCTCATGAGGGTTTTCCCCTCCCTTTGGATCAACACTGCAGGAGAATAGGCTAAAATGGATAGACTTATATCTGTTTTTCAGTCTTGCAAACTGTTACTATGGCATAAACTATGCTACGAGGCAAGGACTAACTTATGTAAATGCTCGGACAGCTGGATTCTTCCTCTGGCAGAAAGATCTCTTATCTCCTCTCAATTCCCCCTCAACAATGACCACCAAATATGGAACCTATTATCTCACTCATACCCTTCACCATACCAATGTCCATATAATTAAAAAAAAATTTTGTTCAAAATGATTCAAAGGAAAACATAATTTTGGAGTCACATGCTCTTTAACTGTATTCAATGAGATTTTATTTCGATTTCCTTAATATAATTGTACTGGGTTCTCTACTAACAAGAACAGAAGGAAAGTTCGGACATGAATTTGTAAAGTCATCAAAAAAGATGCTTATTCCCCTAGCACTGAAGATGTTAATTTTTCTGGCACAAAACTAGCTATACCTTGCGTAATAAATCATAAAGCTCCCCTATGGGTCAGTGATATTTCTAGCTCTTTGATGGCCTTCTCTGGCTCAGGATTAAATGCCCCAAATGGAGTTATACTCCAAGAAAATCAATATATGATTACTGAAAAGATTTGTATGGATTGGTCTGTTATGCAGCCAGCAAAATAAAATGGTCTGGAGAAAAAGAGATCTGCACAATGTATTTATGAACAAAATGCTGTTTCAGTTACTTTAAGATTGGAGTGTAGTGATAACAAGTCACCTTGATGTAATTGAGTTTAGAGAGAGTAAAAAGACCAAAGTAAGGCCTCATCACATTCACACTTTGACCTTGGTTCGGGCCTAACTAATAAAGCAGGAAGTGGACTTGTTATTACTATGGGGAATCCACAAAGATGTTTAAGCGGCCATCCTAATTCAACTTCCAATCCCAAATCAATAGATGATGCACTTTGTGGATACGCTTTAATTTAATCGTGCCTGCCATACTGAGACTTTATACATACTTACCTTAGATGTATGTAATTATTATGTAATCTAGCTGTAAGAACCTGAGATTCCCCAGAGAAGCGGTGCCTCAGAACTCTAAATCTAACCTAACAGAAAAAAGGAATCCATATCTGCTACTAATGAGCTCTAATAGGATGGAAAGAACTATGGCTTGAAAACAGATTTAGGTTGCATAGTATATCTATGTTGGAAGGCTGCAATGATTAATCCGTCTGTGTAGAAATACAGAAAAAGTGAAGATCTTTTCCATGTCCCTACCAAATATCAATTAGATCTGTGTTGGAATCTATAGTTCTGTGGAAAAGTTGGTCTAAGTACTAAGAACACTAAAAGCATGAGTAGACATGCATTTTCCTTAAAGGGGTTATCCCAAGATCAATATTTATTACTTATCCACAGGTGGAGCTTGAATGGAGCGGATCAAAACAGCCAAGCACTGCACTCGCCGTCTCGGTCAGTCCCATGGAGGTACACCACGCATGCTGGACCGTTGCTCTATTTAAAGATATCCTCACTGCGGTCGTGCAGTGAAAAGGGACAGGGGCTCGGGACTTCCATTCTATTGATCGTGTAGTTCCCAATGATCAGGTATTTATCACTTATCCTGTGGATAAATGTCGAACCTGGAACAACCTTTAGAGCAAACCTGGCCTTGCTGATTGGCTTGAGTTGATATGGAAGCTGTAGGCTCTACCTCTGTCTGTTGGCTCAGTGGATAGGACTATTGCCTCGGAGTGCTGGTCAGTTAACCCAGACCAAAAAAATCACCTTCATAAAGTTTGAGTGAGTTTTCACTAGACACTGGTTTTTACCCCTCCCTAAAAACATACCTAATTATACTGTAACATTTTTTGTAATTTTTTTTTTGTAAAGCGCCAACATATTCCGCAGTGCGTATAGGGGTTGTCATCATTTACTGTCCCAAGTGAGTCTAACAATCAACCACATGTATATTTTTGGACTGTGGGAGGAAAACCGACAAACTCCAGGCAGATGTTGTCCATGGTCGGATTTAAATCCAGGACCTCGGCACTGCAAAGCAAGAGTGCTAACCACTGAGCCACCATGCTGTCCCGTGTCAAGACTTACAATTAGTGAGTAAGGTTAGTATAAATCACATTTAATGATGCTTTAAAGGGAATATCCACCTTTTAATACAGTACTATGTCATTTTTAGGTCCAACATTCTGTGCTAATTCCTTTATTAAAATATCATTAACCAGTCAGAGCACCATTTTTGTAATACAGAGCTTTAATTACCCTGCATGGACATATAGTTAATAGACAAATTTATGACTCCCGGAAATCGCCACCAGGGGTAGCCTTCAAGTCTACTGTATACTTTTCTAACATTTAGTTAAATTTATAAACCGTATGCAGTAAGCTCCTATGTTCCCCCAAATGGCGACTGCAATCAGAAAGAAATGTATCATTTAATATCTATTCAGGGGATCTGGAGCTCTGTATAACCAAAGATATATTATAAAATTAATCCGCACAGAATTTTTCAGTCTATTGAGGCTGAAAAAACAAAATGGTGTCACGGGCGGACATTACCTGTAAAATGTTACTATAGGTACTAAGATTATTCCTTAGAATATGGACATTGGACAAGGCATACCGTGAATGCCCGCTGTCATTAGATTAGTTCTCTGCATTTCTTTAACGTAAATTGAAATGAACGCATGTATTTCCGATATGATGAAATATTTTCCCCAGAAAGTGGATCTTGGGGATGTTCTGCAGAGAATGAAACTTGGTATGGCCCACTAGAAACCAGGCCAGCTTATTAATAAATAATATACACAGCAATGCTTGTTAGGCCACATGTAACATTACAGTAGGCTTGTTAGAAGCTTAAGCAAATATCAACGTGAAGATATCGGTAAGCTGCTAAAGATACAACCGTCAGCTGTATTTACACTGGACACGTAAGTGTAAGTTAATAAGACATCAGTGTTTTAAATAAACTCTTAAGAACTTGTGGCGCACATATATACGTAGAAAAACAACAACATTTAAACCAGTGTGGGTAACAAGGTAGACATTGTTAATAGACTATAATGTGTATTTTCTTCTAAATGTCAAAGCTTGAGAAAAACATTTACTATGTGATAAGACACCCTTAGGCCTTCTTCACACAGCACAGTTTGGAGCAGTTTTAATGCATTTTTTTTAAGCCAAAATGAAGGAAAAGTTTTAAGGAAGATCTGATACCGCTCCTCAACAAAGCCTCAGGCAGAGCTGTGTGCATGAAGCTTGTACAGAGACACGGAGTCCCTGCAGATCAAAACTATGGAGACATAGGCACTCTGTGGTCCGCCGTACGGTGCCTATGGAATCGGATGGAACACGTCGCCAAGTTTTTTCTATTGAATTCCAAATAAATCTAACAGGAAAGAATCTCTGCACGTCTCTGTATGAAATCGGTGGCACGCAGAGGTACATTACGGCTCCATCTATAGGTGTTGTATTAGTGCTCCCTATACCTTGGAGATTTATGAAGCCATAATACACAGCCTGCATGGGGCCTAAAGATGGCCATACACATTAGTCAGAAGTAGGTTGATGGTTGGTTGAATGAACGATCGTCTCGTGAACGGTCATAATGCAGAAAAACACATTTTAATCTATATCGGCCTATACAGTCGTTTAAACTGGCCATACATTGTCACGACACCCGGCGAAGGATTGTCGATGTTTCAGTGTGGAAAGTTTTTTTCACGAAATGATTGTTAGTGTAACGAACGACTGCACCATATACAGTCAAGTACTACCGACTAGCAGACAAAACTCTTAAACACGGACGACTTCTTTCTAGACGATCTGTCATTGTTTGGCAAAAACCATCGTTCGTTGTTAAATTTCACCCGATGAACGATTATTTCAGTTAAAATCGTCCTTTTTGATCCGCTTTAGACTAATGTGTATGGCGACCTTTAAGGAATCTGTTTTAGCTAGTTTCTCAATTTCGCAAAGGGAAGGCATAGTGGCGGATGGTATGACGATAAATGTCACCAACAATTAGAGGGCTTCTATAATTGCCATGTTTACTCAATAAATTGACAATACTTTAATTACTGGTGTTGGGATCATGGCAGGTTCTAAAAGCTTCAGGCAAAGCAGAGGACCTTTAAGTATTCCAGGCTCAAACTAGAACTAAAGAAAAGTCATGACATAAAAACATATAGCATGACATGACACATGGCAAAGACATTATCCATTTCTCAGAACTTCTAAGGCTAATTTAATATAAGCTAGGCTACAAGGGTGACATTTAAGTAACAGCGTTGGAAGAGTATATCAGGGAAGCTGCACAGCATACTTTGCTGTACTGGGACATAGACTGTTAACACTTTAATCTGCTGATGTAATCAGAGTTCCTGTATCAGTAAAAGTCTGTTGTGATGCCCTAACTTATACAGGACCGACTTCATACGGGGTGAAAACACAAATCTGGGCAAATATAAAATATTACTATAAATGCCAGTGTCATGGAGGCCAGTAGACAGGCAGTGAACCCACCAGGTTACTAATGGACTGGGCCCAGGTTAAACCAGCTGGCCTGTGGACAGGCTGCAGAATAGTAGAACAGTATCAAAATGGGGAGAAAGATAGGTAGTCGTACTGGGGTTAGGGCAGAGTATTTGAAGGAAGAGTTAACCAGGCACTGGGTCGGGACAGGAAAAAAAATCTGAAATCAAGTTGAATAAGAGAAACGTAGCAAAGAAATAACACCATTTCAGAATAGTGGACCCAAAAAGGCCTGTTGCGCAGGAACAGGAAAGAGTCACAAAAGGGGCTCAAATAGACACTGCACTTTGAGGAAACTTTGCATAAATCAATTGTATAAGTGTATATACAAAGATTTGTAATATATCTTAATTTTAAAAAAAATGCCACTTTCTCAACTTATTTCCTCTATCCCCCTGTTTTCTTAACTGTTCACTCATTTAGAATTCACTCATAGAAGCTTCACTGAGATATCAGGTTACAGCTTCCCATAGAAAACTATGGAGAAAGGAGGGGAATGAGGAAGAAGAGAGACATGTTAAGGCTGGGTTTTCAGATCGTGGTCAAAAACAGTGTAGTTCTAATGCGATTTTTGGAAAATCGTGGTAAAATGGTTTTGATGCAATTTGTCAAAAAAAAAAAAAATGCATTTTGACCGCAATGTGAAAAACGACCCACCAGTCTCCTACACCGTATACAGGCAAGATCCATTATACAGCAGTCAGGAGTAGTGTAGCTGAGAATCCAGCACCGAAGCTGCTTCATGTCTGTGTGTGTCTTTCTCACTCTGCTCCTGCTCCCCCCTTCAAAGACTTGTACAGGCAGCGTCTCTGTGTCTCTCCCTGTTCCATTCTCCTGTTTCACCCTCCCCTCTCCATAGACTGGTATTGACAGCTATAACATGATCTCTCAGTGGAGCTTAGCAACCGTATCCTCTCTGCTTCACTGAATACGTATTCTATGAGTGAATACTAAGTGAACAGTTAAGAAAATAGGGGGGAGAAGGAAAGGAGCCTAATAAGTGGAAGGGGCATTTTGCTCTAATAAAATATATTCCAAACTTCTTACATTCGCTTGTGGTATTGATTTATGCAAAGTTATACATTACTGGAGGTACGCTTCAAGCAATATTTGAATTTCTTGTGCACTGGCCCATTGAGAGACAGAGCGCCGAATGCATGTGCCACAGCAAAAGCACGGCAGCAAACAGAGAAGTACAGGATATCGTCCACAGATATCGGGTAATTGGCCGATGTACTATTATAGCCAGGTCTATGTGGCTAACAGAGAAGCCAATTCGGACACTGCTCAAAACAATTATACTCTCATGGCATAAGTTGAAGTCACCCGAATGCTGGTTGAGGGGTGGAATAAAGATTTTTTTAAACTTTATTACAAGTAGGCAAGTGACCTATTTTCTTTCTTTTTGGTCACATCATACCCTTCATAGTAAGAATTGTCATAGCCATCAACCCAAGAGACTGCTTTGCTGGCAGGTCAATCCCCTGTACCAGATTAGTCTATCACCCCGAGGCAATTACTAAGCTGAGCAAGGCTTAACAAAGGTAAATAGAAAGTAGATCTATATCTATGGTTACGTTTTTTTAATATGAAAGGGTTATTAACCCTGTAACGTATTTAGGAACAGCGTGAGAAAATAGAAATACTGGGGAACTCATACTTTTGCATCTTATTAGAAAATGTTTCTTGGTCTATACTTTTCCACATGACCGGTAGCTTGATCTGTAGGGATGATATTTACATTCATTTGCAAATAGGTCATACAAATACGCTGAATAGATAGCAAATAAATTTCAAAATTTAAGACGAAAATCCTTTACATTTACTTTAAAACAATTTCCAATGGTTATCAGAGCGGGCTTTGCAGCACTGAGAACACTTGTTCCATTCTGAACAGTGCAATATCTGCAAGGAATAAAGAAATAAAATTTTAAATGTGAATTTAGGATGAATGGAAGTTTAAAGGGGTGCCTGATTTAAAAAATAAAAACATTTTTAAATGCCCTATTAGGGCATTTGGAGTGAATAGAGGGGGTTCTCATCCATTAAGACTTCCATCACTTACCCAGAGCGGAGTGTCGCTACAAAGAACTTCTCTGTCTCTGGAGAACAGAGAAGATATGTGCATTACACATATTTTTTTTTCAAGCTCAAGATCATGGTTTGTTTTTTTACAAGGATCGCAAGTCCTCTCTGAAAGTAGAAAAGACCCCTGACCACTATTTTATCCTCTGAGCCAGAAGATCCAATAAGGGTCAAAGTAACCATGTAATACTTCATTTCTGCTGTAGGGATGCTGCAGGTAAATTGAACATTTGCTGTCAAGTCCCTCCTCAGATTACAACATATCACTGAGGGACCCAAAAGTGGGACACCTTGAGATCAGCTTACTTTCATAGGACCCTTCTAATTAGAAGGGGCTTTCAAAAATATCCACGTATTACCAATTTTTGGTTGAAAGCTAAGTCTAAATAACTTTTTTTTTTCTTTTTGGAACATCTGATGCAACTAAAATGTAGGAATTAATACAAATTGCATGTTCTTTTTTTTTAATGGGATACTTGGGTTTATAACACGGATTGTATTAATAAGAGTGATAATGGGAAATTGGGAGAAAATTATTACTGGATTATTATAGAAGACAATTGGTCAGGAGATAGTAAAAATATTTTTTGCAACATGTTCCTGAAACATGCCTGATAGTAAGAGACTTATGATATATTGTGATAGCTCCATGGTCCGACACATTGAACACACTTCTAAAACTGTGAGGCTTTAGGGTATGTTCACACGCAGTGTTTTCGCGTCGTAAACGCATGAAAATACGGAAGCTGAATGCCATCCAAACATCTGCCCATTGACTTCAATAAGAAAAACTGTGTTTCTTTTTCGCACCCGTTTGAATAGACAGCGCATAAAAAATGGCGCATAAAAAACGCCATGTAAAAAGAAGTGCATGTCACTTCTTGAGACGTTTTCGAAACAGGTTTTTATTGTGACAAAAGAAAAACAAAAAAAAAAAAAAAACTACTCAAAAAATGTTTGGTGCTTTAAAAACGGCAGAAAATCAGATGCTGTTTTCCCTTGAAAGCAGCTCCATCTTTTACAGCTGTTTTTTTGTGTGTGAACATAGCCTAAGTCTTCGTAAATTTATTGGGGTTTCTATTCTCTCCTTACTGCTTGATGTGGCACCTCAAAACATGCAGTATTCTCACCTGCTTACCAGGCATCGAACCCCTCCTTAACATTGTAATCCAGTGTGTCTACTAATCGGATTTGCTTCTGGAACATCAGAAAGTATTAGTATGCTGTTGTCAGAGGCGCTTCTTATTTGGAAAACTTAAAATTCTTTGAAATATCAGCCTACACTTTTATCTGCATTCCAGCCTTAACAATCTTCTATGCCGACACACAATCTTGAAGTAAGCGGAAAATTGTGGACGCAGTGGTCAGCATTTACCTTTTTGCAATTTGAAAAAAAACTCTCTGAAAATGTAAATGTCACATTTTTTGCAGAAATGTTCTTTCAAACTCTAAAGCCGATATGTGACAGGGAATGATCTGCAGATGAGGATTTACAGTACAGCAGGAACCCTTTGGCCCTGTTCACACAGAGTTTTTTGCAGGCAGAAAAAGTCTGCCTCAGAATTCCTTCAGGAATTTTGAGGCAGATTTTGGACTGCCTGCGCTTTTTTTCTGCAGTGTTTTTCCGCCCATGGCCATTGAAGCTAATGCAAGGACTGCGGGCAAAATACGCAGCGAAAAACGCTCGGAAACGAGTGCTGTTGTTTTTTTTTTGGCTCCCATTGATTTCAATGGGAGGTTAGAGGCGGAAACCGTGGCAAGAAAGGACATGCCACTATTTTTGCCCGTGAACTGCCAAAAGACACCCGGGAAAGAAAACACCTCTGCCTCAAATTGAAATCAATGGGGGGCGATTTCGGACATTTTTTGCCGCTAATTTCAACGCGGTTTCCGCCAGCTAAAAGAAATTTGTGTGAACATGGCCTTTGGGTCCCAAAGTTCTTGAAAAGTTCTGCAGTCCTCTATATATCTTTGACTTACCACCTATATTACAAAGCATTATAGAAGGAATTTCTTTATTAGTATTAGGTACACAGTACGCGTGCAATAAATGTATGCAAATAGTATATTGGAAATCCAAATAATCTAACTTGACTTGTATGTGATTTTCTTAATTACAATGGCAAGTCCAGTAATTAGTGTGGTAAGACTTTAGCCGCCTGGGGGCCAGATGATCAGAAGTTTACGGTGTCTGGAAGGTACTGTATACAGTCAACACCTTTTTATCAGACTCAATTGCTAATGTGCACATTGAGGGAAATCGATCAATACATATACACCTGTTTTCCGGCATAAATGTATCGAAACAAATATCACATCTGATAGAAACTACTTATTTCCAAATCACCTGCGCCACTTTCTCAACAATGCAAAATAAATTGTATCAGAAAAGGGGATGACTGTTCATTGTGTAAGTCACAAAACCTCCCATAAAATATGGAAAAACTCCTACGAGAGAAAAATACATAAATTATTGGAAGCGTTTGATTATATTTATTGCTGTTAAAAGTGGTCAAACCCGTTATTGCGGGGGACTTTTTTTTTAAATTGAATGTTACAGGAGCTCTATAACAATATAATACTTTATTACCTCTCAAAAGAGAGGTCATAAAACATTGCTTGGTGTGGGTCCAACCACTGGGACCCTACATGATCACTAGAAATGGGCTGTTTTAGTTAGTGTAAACTTCTATCACTCACTGGTTTTCATAACTTCCATTCACTTCATTTGTAAAAGACCGCTCATGATTGGTTACAGGTCCGCTTATAAATGTTATTAAGTATTCTATCGATTAGTCCTAAAAATGATGGTGGCAAACACTAGATTAATGCCATGGCAGCGATCAGATGATCACCGCAGGTCCATCTCAGGGTAAACAGCGTATTTTGTAGGCTAGCCAGACATAAATGTGTGAAGTTGAATGGCCGTCCATGTTATAGATGAACAGGTCACGGGAGACCCACTTTTATGATGAGACAACCCCAATAAACATATATCGTAAGAATTCAAAACTTTGCTACTGCATGTGTTAAAATGTGATATTATACAAAACGGAAAACAAGTTAAGCATGGGTATGTCTAAAAAAATCCAAATTTATTTTTGTCAACCATTTTCCATTAGGCAGGGGTCCCAATTGGGGGACCTATTCCATTACCTAAACCCAGTCTATGTCATTTTACGAGGGGTTGTATACAGGGCCGTATTTAGAGTTGGTGCTGCCCTAGGCACTTTTAGTGCTGGCCCCCCTGTAACTTCTATAGTTACAGAAACAGTGTAGTCCGCTGGCATTGCGGTTCCAGCGCTGCACCCAGGAAAGGTAAGTATAATAACTGTTTTGCTTTTTTATGTGTTACTAATGGTTTTATTGTGTTTGTTTGTGTTTTTTTTTACAGGTTCGATTGTTGGACTACTTCGGATTTGAAGACTACTATGACAAAGTTTTTTATTTTCAATAAAATGGTTAAAGACAGTGTCCATTACTAAGGTGGGGCTTAGTGTTAGCCTGTGAAAAGGCAAGCACTAACCACCATTATCACCCCGTGCCCACCACCAGGGGTTTCAGGAAGAGACGGGTACGATCCAGTACCCGACCATCTGAAGTGATGGTGAGGCACTGGGGCAGACGCAGACTGGTATCGACGCAGACTGGTATCATTAGGCTGGGAAAGCCCAAAAACTGTGGGGCTTCCCACCTTGGTAATGCTAGCCTGGCTGCTGCTATGTTGTTACATAGTTACATAGTTAGTACGGTTGAAAAAAGACACGTCCATCAAGTTCAACCAAGGGATGGGAAAGGGGAAGTAAAAAATTTCTAATCATTGACATAGGAGCTGATATTTTTTCGTTCTAGGAAATGATCTAAGCCTTTTTTAAAGCCATCTACTGTCCCTGCTGTGACCAGCTCTTGCTGTAGGCTATATGCCTGGTTTTGACAAATGTGAGGAAACCGACGTCGCTTTTTTCAATTATTATTTAAAAAAAAAAAAATTATGTGGGGATCCCCCAATTCTTTATAACCAGCCAGATACAACACAGCAGCAGCAGACTACCATTACCAGGGTGGTAAGGGCTACTGTGTTTGGGCTTTACCAGCCTAATACCACCAGCTTGCGGCCACCCCATCTGTGTAGCACCACAGTTAACACAGTGATAACTCTCCGAGTACAGATAATGTTTAAGGGTATGTTTACACAGGGCAGATATGCTGCATAAAAGCACACAGCGTATCCGCCTTGGGCACCGCAAGGAATTCCGGCCGAAAAACTGCACCAAATTGTGGTGCAGTTTTTCGTCCAGAATGTCTGCTGCAGAAAACTTCACGTATAAAAAGCCCCCCCAAAAAAAACACATGCCTACTCTCTGACGTCCTGCAGACCTGCACTCTGGAATGACGTTTCATCCCACGTGACCGTTGCAGCCTGTGATTGGCTGCAGAGGTCACATGCGATGAAACATCATCCCAGGACGCCGGCCTGGACGAAGGATAATTCTGGGTAAGTATAAAAAAAACAATTCTGAGTTGCGTTTATTGGGGCAGAATCAGAGGCTTTCCGTCGCAAAAATCGCAACATCTGCTGTTTGGTGAAGGTTCAATTTCTGAGCGTTTTATTCCGCTCATCATTAATGCAGCGTGTAGATGAGATTTGTTTAAATCTCGTCCCCTTTGCTGCGAAAGCATTATGCTTGTGGATTTTCTGCAACTACAGCCGATGTGGAAAATCCGCAGTACTTATGCTATGTGTGAATTTGTCCATATTGTTAACTGCAGTCAACACCACTGATAACACACAGTGTTACTTTCTAGGAGTTATATTGGTGAAGTAATTCATTCTGTGAAATAACAGGTGTCAATTTTGGCCCTTATTTAAAGAGAACCTTTCACCTGCCCATACATGTGCAGCTGAGTGCAGCATGTAATAGGAAGGGCTGCACAAACCCTGGAGCACTTTAAATTTCCTCCGTTATTTAGATATCGGTGGCGTTACATTTGGCGCCCGCTATTTAAATAACCGACTGAACTGTCAATGGGGCGTGTAATGGCAAGTGGGCATGTTACTATGGCTGCGTATAACGGTTCTCACCGGTTTGTTCGTGGATCCTCGGTGTCGTCTGGGAGATGGTGCTTGGAACACAGGCAACACTTGGCACAGCAGGTAGAGGCGGTCGGATAGGCACAAGTCAGGACAGCCAGCGGACGTCGTAACGGGTATGGCAGAAATAGGTCAAGGCAGGCGGCAGGCGTCGTAACGGGTATGGATAGCAATAGGTCAAGGCAGGCGGCAGACAAGGATAGTCAAGTTCAGGCAGAGGTCAGTAACGGAAAATCCAGACAATAGGCAGAAGGGACTGAAACAGGGAACCAGGGCACAGGGAAACTCACAGGGAACTTGATTTAACAAGCATGGATGCAAGGGAGGAGGAACCTTAAATAGGAAGTCCTAGGAATTAAGGCGCGCGCTGGCCCTTTAAGACAGGACGAGTCAGCGCGCACGCGCTCTAGTGGCTGTAGCCGCACATCGAGGATGACAGCCGCGGGGGGAGGTAAGGGATGCACTTACCTGACGCCGTCCAGGGCCAGCAGAGTGTCCGGATCGGGTAAGTGGAGCACGGGATGAGCAGCTGGTAATGGAGGGCGCCGGAACCGGAGCAGAGGCCGTGGGGACGGCGGGGAACGGCGCGGCAGTTGTTACACTGTGACACTGTCTAATCGGCTATGGACAGTGCCACAGCAATAGCTGGAGAGAGGAGAGCGTGTGCGCACACACGCTCTCACTCACTCTTCAGCTCTCGGCAGACAAGACTGTGTTATCTCTTGCGAAAGATCAGTCTTGTCTGCCGAGAGCTGGAGTGAGTGCGTGCGCATAGCTCTGAGGTGCGCGTGCACACGCACTCCTCTCTCCAGCTCTTCCTGTGATGCTGTCTGTAGCTGATTGGACAGTGTCATGCCACAGTAACACGTCCCATTGACAGTTCAGGGGGTTATTTAAATATCGGGCGCCAAATATAACATCACCAATATCTAAATAATGGAGGAGGGTAGGAAAAAAATGTAAAGTGCCCCAGGGTTTGTGCAGCCCTGCCTATTACATGCTGCACTCAGCTGCACATGTATGGGCAGGTGAAAGGTTCTCTTTAAAGGTAGAAGTGTGGCAAATGTTGCACATGTTGGTTATTGTGCATTACCTTCTGAGACACTGGGGAAAATGGGTCGTTCCAGACATTGTTCTGATGAAAATGATTGAAAAACATATAGCGAATTGCAGCAAATTATAGGCTGCTCAGCTAAAATGATCTCAAATACCTTGAAGTGGCAACCAAAACCTGAAAGATGCAGAAGAAAGTGGGGAACCACTGTTCAAATGGATTGAAGAATAGCTAAAATGGCAAAGGCTCAGCCAATGATCACCTCCAGAAAGATCAAAGAAGATCTGAATTTACCAGTGAGTACTGCTACAATCAGAAGACAATTAAGTGAAGCCAAGTTACCAGCAAGAACTCCCCGCAAAGTCCAGTTGTCTAAAAAAACACATGTCCAGAGTAGGTTAAAATTTGCCAAGGAACATATTGACTGGCCCAAAGTGAAATGGCATAACATTTTGTGGACTGATGAAAGCAAAATTGATCTTTTTGGGTCTAGTAGCCGCAGACAATATGTCAGACAACCCCCGAGCACTGAATTCAAGCCACAGTACACTGAAGACAGTAAAGCATGGTGGTGCAAAAATCATGATATGGGGATGTTTCTCATACCATGGTGTTGGGCCTATTTATCACATACAAGGGATCATGGATCAGTTTGAATATATCAAAATACATGGAGATCATGTTGCCCTATGCCAAAGAAGAAATGTCCTTGAAATGGGTGTTTCAACACGACAATGACCCAAAACACACCAGTGAGCGAACAACAACTTGGTTACAGACAAACAGGATTGAGGTACTGGAGTGGCCAGCCCAATCCCCTGACTTCAACCCCATAGAGAACTTGTGGGGTGACATCAAAATGCAAAACCAAAAATGCAGAAGAACTGTGGAATGTCATCCAATCTACTTGGACTTAAATACCTGTTCAGATTTGCCAGAAGTTGGTCAACTCCATGCAACACAGATGACAAGAAGTTCTTAGAAATAATGGTTATGTCACTATATTTTAGTTCAGCAACGTGAAATGTGAAAAAAAATTCAGTTCATGCATTACATTTTTGAGTTTTTAAAGAAAAATTGTGGCACTGCTATTTATTTGAACAGCCTAATATTCCTTTTTCTTTACTTTCTGTAAAGGATTAACACAAACTGGATACATGTTGTTATTGTTTTGGAATTGAATGTGTAGGATTTCCAGTGCATTTGCTCTTAGGCAAATAAAAGTTATTATAATGATTTTGCGTTTTATTTCCTTTTTTAAACTCACTGCTATTTTTTTTAACACTACTGTATATAGGCACTTAGACACACAAATACACACAGACACATATACATGCATATTGGAACATATACACATATACACACAGAAAAACATTCACACACAGAGAGAAATATACACACACAGAGACACACACAGGTACATATAGAGGCACAAACAGCAGAAGGATTCTCCATGGGACACTTACTTCTTGCAGGGCTGGGCTGTGGGCGGAGATCCTTCTCTCCTCTTGCTGCTTCTGCTCCTGTCTCCTTCTTGTGTGTACCAATATACCGGCCCTGAGTCTGAGACACTCCCACTGTTTTTGGATTGGCTACAGCTGCCCCCTTTTGGTCTCCCTAGGCACTGCACCCCCAGTGCCTAGTGGCAAATATGGGCCTGGTTGTCTATGTTATCTCAATAGGGTATATATGGGGTGATTGTCCAATGCAGACAACCCCTTTGAGTTACAGAGTACATATTGTTCTGTTTTTGGCATTTACATTTTGATGAACAGAGCTCACCAAGAGGAGATTTCAGAAACCTTTTCTTGAATACAGGATTTAGTAACAGTCAGTTCAGTAAAATCGCCTAGAAAAAAAAAGGTACAAAGACTTTAATCTATGCACCCCATCTCCCATCTAGGTAGCTTCTCTGCCTGGATGGGCGTTGCTAATGGATATGTAAATAAAAGAGAAACCCTTATGCAAGTAGCAGCCCCCACAATCTCCTCTTGGGGAGCACTTTTTAACACTATACTAGCTAACACAAATTCGAAAAAGACGTATAGAGCTCCATGTATATGAAAACCTCCATAAGATCCAAACTCATTTTCACATAAATCCTGTTAGACACTTGTAATAAAAAAAAAGGGACAAAAACAAAAAAGTTACCGGTACATTTGTAAATGCAGTTACATCTGTAGCGATCGACTTAGCATTGAATAAGGGGATGCAATGCTGAATACTTGTTGCCGGTGACTAAATGACTTAAGGCACAGCTACTAGAGGTTTTAACTCCCTCATGGAATCCTATCTCATTTAACATGTGGAGGAATAAAGAATATTAATTAAATAACCTGATATTAAAAAATAAAGTTCACGCTGTTCGCTCTGATCATGTACAGGCCTGTAATGGTAACACAGGAAAACAGCAAGCTACAAATAGATCATAGGATTTTATTTCAGGGACTAGTCCACTACCTCTGTACCAAAAGATGGATGTTCAAAGCCAAAAGGTCAACAAAGAAAATTCAAGGTCCTTGACTGTATATTCTGGTTCTCGACACCAAAATCATTCAGTAAACCTTTATAAAACATATAAAACAGCTGTACCAATTTGTCCTTGTCAAGCCACCAACACAGTCAGCAGGATGGTCCTGTGATTCCCAAGACAACTATATAAGTTCACCTCCTGCCCTGAATTGCAAGGCAGATGAACATGGATGGCTGGAAAGTGTCCTACAGACGGTCAGGGCAGCATGAAAATGAAAATATAGTATAAATTGTTCATCATTTGATGTTCTATGATAAAGGGCCATGAGCCATACAAATTCTCCCTTTTTGCCCCAACTATGCAGTGAGAACCGCTATGGTGTAGAGCATGCATAAATCCTAACAAATTAGTTATATAAATGGACCTATACATTGTTTTTAAAAAATATAATTTGATATATTGTGCCTGAAATTACAGGGCCAAGGCCTAAAACTCCTGTGCTGTGGTAATCCTATGACAACATTTCCTGTTCTTATTCCTCTTCAGGGTTGCCTTAGAGATATTGTGTAGATTCTGACATATACACAAATATATGAACCAGTTATTTACCATTTATGTGGATGGTGTATCTGAATCCACACAACAAATGTCTCGATAAGAGAGCTGATCAAGAAGAGCGGAAGATGTCATGATAGTCTGGCAGTATGTGCAGCCTCAGGCTTCAGGCCTGTAGCGGCAGGGTATGAAGTGTTTTATTAATGCCCAACTTCTTTCTGGGGGCTGCTTAGCACTGTGTAGATACTGTACTGTACAGTAATACTTCTCAAACTGTGAGGTGTCCCCCAGTTGTTGAGGTGCAGCTCAGGAGGCAGTTTATATGCTGCACAGGAATTTTTCTGGCTGCAGCATTCTCTGGTTAAGCAACAAACTTGGCTGCTTTTTTCAGAATTGTAATGTAATACTGGATTCAGGAGACAAATAAGGATACAGCGATTTTAGCTGCAACACAGGTTGCACTTCAATTGAAATTAATGTGGTCATCTTATGACCCACAACCGCGACACCACAGTGGCAAGAAGTCCAGCAGGTTCGGATTCCTTGTGACAGTAGGGTCGCTGTCGCTGCAACTTCAACGTCCAAACCATAAAGCTAGGGGATGTCAGGAATAGCAGAGGTCAGTACCAGCCAGGAGCAGAAAGTCCAAATCCGTAAACAAGGAGTAATCCAGAGACAAACCGAGGTCCAGTTCCAAGAAGACAAAATAGCCAAAAGGTACAGGGTATAGTCAGTAGCTTGATCAAACACATGGAAACCGGGAAATTCAGACGCAAAGAACACAGAAGCAACCCAGGTTTAAGTACTCCACCGTTACACCTGATAGGAATTAAGACAGAGAACAGGAATAGGCTGAACAACTAAAACCAGAACCGCCCAGAAGCTAGACTAGTAATCATGGAAATCTTAAATGGACAGACAATAGCAATGGTGTTCAGCCCGAAAACTTTAAATTAATTTATATGCCCCATAGATTTCAATGTATGCAGCCCGTCCAGAGCCTGTTCTGTATGGGCACATATGTATAAACACTTATCCGTACCCTAAGATCTTGGCTCAAGGACCATATTTCAATAACATCTGAATAATAGATTTTTAGTATGTTTAATGCTGCATGAAATGACCCTGTTTAATAATATAAGGAGAAAACAGTTACAAGTTTTGTGTCTTCTTCATTTTTAGCTTGCATATAAAATCTTTCTCAGCAGATACTTGGTATCGAATAAAAAATGGTTAAAAATGGGAACTTGCAGCAGCCAGTCTACAAGAAGTTGTATTTATGATCACAGTATTAAGCAGTTCTCAACTGAGTAATGGATCTTACCACGAGCTGAAAACCTCTGAGCCGAGAAAAAATACCCCCTTCAGATGAGCAGACAAGGTTGTGGAAAATTGTTTTATTGTAAGTACAAAAGTGCTAATAATTGCCTCACAGCACTATTCACGCAGGTAAATTCAGAGAGATCTTTTCTAAGTCAATTAATTTCCGGCGCTGGGGACGTCTCCCCGAGGAACCCACAGAAAGTGCTGTGGTTTAGCTTAAGACAGTTCAGCATTTTCAGATGAAATAGAGTTGAGATTTCCTGCAGCTCGCAGTGAGCGGCTAGAGGTCATAGCTTAGCTGTCCTATTTAGATGTTATATATTCTTTTAGCTTGGAGTCAGTCCAGGAGTTTATCATTTCATTTTGCGCTTTTTTTCTTCTTTCAGATAAATTTTATTAGACCAGTAAATCTCAGAGAACATTAACATAGAGATATATGAGGATCCCTTTTAATTTTTTATCCTGTGAACATTTGTGTTTTTCCTTGTCCAATTTTTACGAACTGCACTTATCCATTAGAGTCAACTTTTTTGTGTAAAATGTTTCCTATTCTATCTGGACCAATGAACATACTACATAGATTATTGTTTTCATTTCCAATGAAATTTCATATTATTTATGGCCCTGTGTTGGAATATGAAATACTTCAAAAAAAGCTGCTTTCTATTTGAGTTCTTGGAGTGTATGAGTTTAGTGTTTCATGGTTTATTAAATTACATGTAGTTTGGAAAACTTTTTAGATTAGGCCTACAAAGCAACTTTGGATTCCCGGGGTCTGGTCGTGCGGCATAGTGGCTAACCTATTTCTGTACTCGATGCTGTAACGTGGCTGGGATAACCTCCCAGTTGTTTCAGTCTTGTCTCTTTTGCATACAATATGGTGTGTTGGGCACTGCAATGCTGATGGCTGGCGATAAGTTGAGGGATCATAAAGGTAGATCAGTGGTGAGAACTGTTAGTTAGCAGTGATGTGGTCCTAGGCTCGAATCAAGGACTACATCTGCATGGATTTTGTATTTATTTCTCGTGTTTACATGGGTTTCCTCCTGAAACTCCGGTTTCCTCCCAGCCCCAAAACATACGGACAGGTTAATTCGTAATTTACATTGTGTGCCCCCATGAGGACAGGGACCGATGTGAGTGATGACAATCTATGTATAGTGCTGCAGAATATGTTGTCACTATATAAACAAACAAATAACTTTTTGTATATGTACATATTCTGAAATACTTCTAGTTGCAATGGCCCGAATTGCAATACTTTCAGGTTACCGTGGCCTATACTGGTCCATCAGTAACTGCGATGAAGTTGATTTGCAGCCCATATGAGTCTCTGGAAAATCTAGCCAATGAGCGTGCACATTTCAGACAGGACATACACGTGATTGGTTGAAATAGCCAATCGGCACATGTCACATGGGCAGGTAGAGCCAATCAGCAAACTCTATTTTAATGAATACAATTAAATTCACTGACTAATGTCAGCTCCCTGAATACAGCATGGCACACTACAGTGCTATATTACTGTATCTACAGTTTAAACACAAGTCCAAGAAGAGTTGCTGCAGTAAAATGGATTCATTACAGTATACTGGACAGCAGGACTTAACAAACGTTTACTATTGTGGCCCATGCCTCACCAAAAGTGATAGAAATTTTTGGCAAAATTTAAAATATTGCTCAACTTACCTTCTAGGTTAGGATTCCACACCAACGACTGCTGTGTCGTACTGGTATGAAAGTCAATGTGATGCTTCGCAAGTTGCAGCGACTGCGACCCTACAGTCACAAGTTATTCGAACCTGCTATCCCCGATATCCACTAGCTTTGTGATTTTGACTTTCTGTTTACCCTCGGGCTGTCTTGTTACCTGTTCTGGTATTACCTGCATTGCACCTCTTATTCAACACCGAACTATGTTAAAACAACCTGGGTTCTATGCAGCAAAAACCATCCTGCCTTGCGGTGGGCTCTGGCGAAAACCATAGAGTAGCCTAAGGGTATGTTCACACGCAAACTCAAAAACGTCTGAAAATACGGAGCTGTTTTCAAGGGAAAACAGCTCCTGATTTTCAGAAGTTTTTTAAGACACTCGTGATTTTCGATGCTTTTTTACGGCCGTTTTTGGAGTCTATAGTCTATGAAAAAACGGCTCCAAAAATGGGCAAAAGAAGTGACATGCACTTCTTTTTCGCGGCCATTTTGAAAAACGGCCGCATCAAAAACGCCACGTCGGAACAATACGCCATTTTCCCATTGAAATCAATGGGCAGATGTTTGGAGGCGTTCTGCTTCAGATTTTTCAGCCATTTTTCGGGAAGTTTATGGCCCGAAAAACGTCTGAAAACACTCCGTATGAACATACCCTTAGACTCTGTTAATCAGAGGTGTAATGGATTTGAGGTTGCGGATTTATTTGCAAGCTCATTCCTGACAGTCTCCAGCAGCCTTTGGGGAATCGCTCACTTAGCAATTCCATAAACTTCCATTCTGGGAATTGCTCAACCAGTGATTCCTTAACAACCATATTCTACAAATGTGTTGAGGAAAGTGGATGGGGCTTCAGAATCCCTTTGAGCGTGGCTCAATTGCTAACATTTTCCAACAATATTCCTGCCACGTCATGTCTGCATGCCCCCTACTGATGAATCTGGTGCGCGTTGCATGGGGAGAGATATTGGAACACTACTCGCATCAGATGCCAGTACTAGTAAATCTTGCTTTATCTATTGTCCTTTGATGTTAGTACATAAACACAACATGTACATCTCAAGGACCAAATTTCTGCAGCATGTGTATAGCATACAACATATAATCTTCAAGGGTTACACCGGGTTACCTTCAAATTTTAACTCGACAACTTTTTACAGAATACATTTCTACGTTTCAAAAACCTATAAATATAATAGATAAGATGATAATTCTAATTCTCTGTTCACGCTTACATCACTGTTCCATCACTATTTCGGTCAGCCTTTCCGGTACTTTTGACAGCAAGAAAATTGCAGTCTGAATAGCCATCATAATTCTGCTGTGAACAGAGTCTAATACAATGTTTTCAACAGTTAGAGATAACAATGTATAATACGTATGTGTTAAAAATTAAGCTTTTTGTTGTTTCTAAATATAGAATCATTCATTTAACACAAATTATATTGGTAAAGGATAAACGCAATAAATGCACTTTTCTTAGTCAAAGTAGATTGATGTTTGGTCGATTAGCTGTGAAAGGGTTAAGTGAATGACACGATTTGCCCTCAGCAGAGGCAGGATTCTGGGGCCGGATTAGTTCTGAGCTGGCACTCAATCAAAGGCAGGAGGATTTCGAGAGAAAGGCCCACAGGTGATCCTGCAGGAAGCTTTCTGAGCACTTATCAAAAACATACAAGTTCAAAGCAGATCAATTTTCATATGTTAAAAGTATCTGGCGAGGGCCCCAGGCTGCTTTCTAGGTAAAGAAATGTGTAAAAGCTGTTTGTACTTGCATATTTAGAAAAGAAATCTATTGGAAAGCATGCAGTGAAACAGGATTAAGAGCGGCCTGGCCCTTGTTAAAGCTAATGTATTAACAAGATGCAGAATGACAAAACATGTTATATATGCACATATATTATATGATCATATATAAATAATAATAAAAAAATATTTATATATATATATATATATATATATATATATATATATATATATATATATATATATATACATACACACACATATATATACACACTACCGTTCAAAAGTTTAGGGTCACTTAGAAATTTCCTTATTTTTGAAAGAAAAGCACAGTTTTTTTCAATGAAGATAACATTCAATTAATCAGAAATACACTCTATACATTGTTAATGTGCTAAATGACTATTCTAGCTACAAACATCTGGTTTTTAATGCAATATCTACATAGGTGTATAGAGGCCCATTTCCAGCAACCATCACTTCAGTGTTCTAATGGTACATTGTGTTTGCTAACTGTGTTAGAAGGCTAATGGATGATTACAAAACACTTGAAAACCCTTGTGCAATTATGTTAGCACCACTGTAAACAGTTTTGCTGTTTAGAGGAGCTATAAAACTGACCTTCCTATGAGCTAGTTGAGAATATGGAGCATTACATTTGTGGGTTCGATTAAACTCTCAAAATGGCTAGAAAAAGAGAGCTTTCATGTGAAACTCGACAGTCTATTCTTGTTCTTAGAAATGAAGGCTATTCCATGCGAGAAATTGCCAAGAAACTGAAGATTTCCTACAACGGTGTGTACTACTCCCTTCAGAGGACAACAGGCTCTAACCAGAGTAGAAAGAGAAGTGGGAGGCACCGCTGCACAACTGAGCAACAAGACAAGTACATTAGAGTCTCTAGTTTGAGAAATAGATGCCTCACAGGGCCTCAACTGGCAGCTTCATTAAATAGTACCCGCAAAACGCCAGTGTCAACGTCTACAGTGAAGAGGCGACTTCGGGATGCTGGCCTTCAGGGCAGAGTGGCAAAGAAAAAGCCATATCTGAGACTGGCTAATAAAAGGAAAAGATTAATATGGGCAAAAGCACACAGACATTGGACAGAGGAAGATTGGTAAAAAGTGTTATGGACAGACGAATCGAAGTTTGAGGTGTTTGGATCACACAGAAGAACATTTGTGAGATGCAGAACAACTGAAAAGATGCTGGAAGAGTGCCTGACGCCATTTGTCAAGCATGGTGGAGGTAATGTGATGGTCTGGGGTTGCTTTAGTGATGGAAAAGCGGGAGATTTGTACAAGGTAAAAGGGATTTTGAATAAGGAAGGCTATCACTCCATTTTGCAACGCCATGCCATACCCTGTGGACAGCGCTTGATTGGAGCCAATTTCATCCTACAACAGGACAATGACCAAAAGCACACCTCCAAATTATGCAAGAACTATTTAGGGAAGAAGCAGGGAGCTGGTATTCTATCTGTAATGGAGTGGCCAGCGCAGTTACCAGATCTCAACCCCATAGAGCTGTTGTGGGAGCAGCTTGACCGTATGGTACGCAAGAAGTGCCCATCAAGCCAATCCAACTTGTGAGAGGGGCTTCTGGAAGCATGGGGTGAAATTTCTCTCGATTACCTCAGCTAGAATGCCAAAGGTCTGCAATGCTGTAATTGCTGCAAACAGAGCATTCTTTGACGAAAGCAAAGTTTGAAGGAGAAAATTATTATTTTAAATAAAAATCATTATTTCTAACCTTGTCAATGTCTTGACTATATTTTCTAGTCATTTTGCAACTCATTTGATAAATATAAGTGTGAGTTTTCATGGAAAACACAAAATTGTCTGGGTGACCCCAAACTTTTGAACGGTAGTGTATGTATATACACATACATAGATATAGTATGTGTATACCTACTGCACAACCTGACTGGTGTTAAATAAGCCTTATAATCTGTTAGTAGAGTGTGAAAAGATCTAATATTAAAATTAATTTTGAATATATCACAATAGACCAAACCCCCGAATACAGTGGCGGATTATCATGTGGGCGGTTCCGGCAGCCGCCCGGGGCCCGAGGCTCCCAGGGGGCCCATGGCGGTCCGAACCGCACATCGTCTTATAAAACTATTCAACGCGCTAGCGCTGCTAACTGCTGCTACGGAGATGGGGAGGAGCAGGGAATTGGCCGGGGTAGGTAGCAGGCGTTAAGCACGTCTGCTAGTGCTTAGGACATGCCTCCCTGACAGTGTGGGCGCCTCCATTGAGTAACAGAACAGCGACAGACGGCTGTTCTGTTACTCCAAAGCTGGAAGAGAAGAGCCGGGCAGGCGGTCACCGTCGCTGAGGTTAGTACTGGCTGCCGATTTATCCTCCTGCCCAACTGGTTCCCGACCGCTGGCTGTATTTTTATGGCCAGCGGTCAGGGTCCTTAAAACCCGAGCCATAGACTTTTTACGGCTCGGGTTTTAACCAGCTTAATGTCGGGTCACCGGCTGTCTGTGACTGCCGGGGACCATGAGGAGAGGATAGAAGCAGCTTTCGCTGCTTCTGTCTTCTCCGATGTCTTTTTATACAGCGCTCAATGAACGCTGTGTATAGGAATAGAAGCAGCGGCTGCACCGCTGTCTCTATTCCTCCCGGTGATCATGTGACTGGTCACATGATCGCCGGGTGCCATTACTGACAGACTGCTGCTGGGTCTTACTAGACCCAGCACAGCCCTATTAGTGACAATCGTCACTATGAGAGGGCTGATTTCCCCTGTAACTGGGGCTGCACAGCAGCCCCAGTTACAGTGGAAAAACATGGTGTAGAAGAAAGAAAAAAAAAAATATAAAGTTCCCCAAAGGTCTTTTTTGACCTTTGAGGGACAGACCATAGTAATAAAAAAATAGTAAAGTAAAGTGCAAAAAAAAATTAAATAATAAATACACATAAAATACCGACCCCAGGAAAAAACGTTCCCCCCCCGCAAATCATTGTTGTAACGCTAGCGCTGACCCAATTACCCTAATATAGACATGTAATATATTACAATTTACGGTAGACAATGACGATTACAAATAAAAGGTCTATTTTAGGTTAAAACTATGTTATTACCAAAAAAAAAATAGCTGAAACGTAAAAAAGTTTATTTTTTTACTATTATTTTCAAACTTTATGAATGAAAATTCTAAAATAGCAAAAAAGGTGTGTATAAAAACGATAAAAAAAGAAACCTGCATTGTCTACGGAAAAAACGTCGCAAAACTCACGTCGTTAGCCCAGGAAATAAAAAAGTTATAGCCATTTAACTAACGCGTGCTAAAAAGGGCTAAACGGTGTCTGGTCCTGAAGGCGCAAAATAGCCCGGACCTGAACTGGTTAATTAAAGTCACTGGCCGACGCTAAGTGGGGGATTATGCAGTAAGCGGGAGGGCTAACCATCTAACTGACAGCAGCTAGCTCTATGGGGGGGATAATAGTTTCCCCCATAGAGCTCTCTTCAGTCAGTTAGACGCTCAACCCCCCCCCCCCCCCCTTGCAGTATAGTAACTACTGAGGACCCTATGGGGGAATTATTCCTAGAGCCCTCTGCCTGCAGTCAGATGGTTAGACCCCCTTGCTGTAGAACTCTTCCCCCCCCCCCCCCATAGAGCTCTCTCAGCAGTTATTATATTTTTATTTTTTTTAATAAAAATGTGTTTGGTGCAACTTTGTAATTACATTTTATTAAAAAATATTTTCACTTTTTGAGACACAGCTGCTTTGTATCTTGTATCTGTCAGGTCAGCAGGACTGACGGGATCAGTGAAACTGGCCCTGCGCTAAATTATAATCTTAGATGTGATAGATTTGAGGTGGATCCTGCGTGTCACTGATCCTGTCAGTCCTGCTGACCTGAAGGATACAGGATACAAAGCAGCTGTATCTCAAAAAGTAAAAATATTTTTTAATAAAATCAATCAATCACACGGATACACACACCCTCCCTTATAGAGTGCTGAAGGGGTTAATTGCTGATATCAGAGTTTTCTCCGAAATTGGCAAATGCTACAGGAGCGGGGCTCCTGCCATTGATCACACAGGCACAGTGAGAGCACCTGCAAGGTCATCACAACGAAAATGTACGTCATGGAGCGGCAACAGTTTAAGATGTATTGCTATTATTCTTATATAATAATATACAGGTAGAGTAAGAAAATGCCCCAAAATGTACTGCCATGTTATACATAGAGGAACATATTCAATATAAAATACATATCTATAACATCAAGCATCCATTTTTCCTGTGTTACACCTGTGTATACTAGTCCTTCCCAATGAATTAGAATATCATCAAAAAGTTAATTTATTTCAGTAATTCAATTCAAAAAATGAAACTCATATTTTCACACAGATTGATCTATTTCCAGCATTGTTTTCTTCTAATGTTGATGATTAAGGTAACAGTTAATGAAAACCCAAAATTTTGTGTCTCGGAAAACTAAAATATTATATAAGCCCAATTTCAAAAATGATTTTTAATACCGAAATGTTGGCCTACTGAAAAGTATGTACAGTATATGCGCCCAATACTTGGTCGGGGCACCATTTGCATGAATTACTGCATCAATGCGGCGTGGCATGGAGGCGATCAGCCTGTGGCACTGCTGAGGTGATATCAATGCAGCGTGGCATGGAGGCGATCAGCCTGTGGCACTGCTGAGGTGATATCAATGCGGTGTGGCATGGAGGCTATCAGCCTGTGGCACTGCTGAGGTGATATCAATGCGGTGTGGCATGGAGGCGAACAGCCTGTGGCACTGCTGAGGTGATATGGAAGCCCAGGTTACTTTGATAACGGCCTTCAGCTCGTCTGCATTGTTGGGTCTGGTGTCTCTCATCTTCCTCCTGACAATACTTTTTTCATTAACTGTTCGCCATAATCATCAACATTAGAAGAAAACAATGCTGGAAATTGATCACTTTGTGTGTAATGAATCTATATAATATACGAGTTTTACTTTTTGAATTGAATTACTGAAATAAATTTACTTTTTGATGATATTCTAATTCATTGAGGACTAGTATATAGCCACATAGGTATATGTACGTTAGGATACCAGCACACACTCGTGCACACATGCGGTCACTAGCACACACAGGTATACATCTGTGTGTGTGACTAAACAAAAATGTTTTGCCAGAAACAAAATCTGTCTTTAATCGTCGTCCCCATCTGCATGGCATTATGGGCATGTAAAACAGATGTAACCTCATTACATTTTCATTTAAATTGCTAAGTAACTACTTAAGTAAAAAAGCTAGCATAACATACAAACAAGTTAACTTAATAACCTATCAGAAGAAAGAAAGCAGCTGGACAAGCAGTCCTCGTAGTGGGGACTTATCTGAGCGGTGACTGTAGGGTAAGATTCTCTATGTCGCCGCTGTCCGGAGAAATATTACTGAACACACTCCTGACTAATATGTGACCATTTTGCATGGGGCCTGCTGACGAAACAATGCCTGGCTGTGTCTTTTGTCCACAAAGACAATACCGTTTTCTTTCACAAGTTAGAGACAGAAAATCTTTTCAAAAGATATTGATTTGGTGTAGAGTACAAGAAAAGGGGCTGTAAGATACCTATGAATAAATCTCAGGGCTACACCATATGTTTTAAGTGACCTTTACAAAGGGAACAATAAGCAAGAAAGCTATTGAAAAGCTGAGCACTTGTTCTCTAGCAGGTAATTGATCTAGTTAAAGTAGAACGTATGGGAAAAATTTGGGTAAGAACCAATTTCACACCCTGAATTTCTTAGGGTGCCTTTACATGTACAGATTTGTGTCCCAGTTCTATCCAATCAGACCTATAACAAACTAAGTTGAAGCGTCTTAGGATACGGTGCCATGTAAAGACTGCCACATGCGGCCAAAGCCCTTGCAGAGGTCAATTGCTGCACAATTTTGCCAAGTATTACTGGCACAATTGTGTGGCCATTGGCCGCCGCATGGGGCATGGTTTCAGCTGCCGCTACATGGGACCGTACATTAAATGGCCAAGTGGTCTGATTCAAATTTGTCCTATCAGACGCTGATCTGACAGTCTTTAAAATCTTTGTATGTTCACAAAGAAATGTTTAAGCTTTAATAAGGGAGAAAAAAATCACCAGCTTTGGATTGTCCTGGTTGTAACTTGACAAGGAAATAAATACTTTTGGGAATAGGGGCGATGACAAAATACAATCTAGTGATGTTACGATGCACAGCAGCCAACATCATCTTAAAAGTTTCATATATAAATGTCCATTTCTGAGATTATTCATGAGCTTATATATAAACGTTAAGATGTAATTCCAGGTAATAAAAACTTTCGTACAGTCATGGAGCTCTACATGTCCTCACGCTTTCTACTACATAAAGGGGCGGCTTTCCAGAGATCCTCATCTGTCCTCTGCGAAGATGCAGGTGAAGCGCCGAGATAGGAAATACTTCATCTGCCAATTACTGGTGACTATGAATATTTTGTCTCTGGTACATGTTACGACAGTGTAGTCACCGATACAGGGAGTCATTCACAGAACATGCACAAGGAAGGATTAGAATGGACAATACACAAAAGCAGGTTGCGTGTGATTTTATTAGAGTCCAAAGAAGTTTTTTTGCAAGCGTAGTTAGGCTTTTACATGTATAAATACCCATTTTTATTTTTTTTATAGATATTAGGCCCCATGATACATTGTTTCCAACTCTCATTTTGAAATATTTGTCACCGTGGGGTAAGTTTTGATTTGTGCACTGACATCTATGTATAAAGATGTGACTAGCACATGGCTTACATTTCCCAGCCTGGAAAGAATTGTGCCGTGGAAATAACAGCCGTTTGCTCCAATGTAGAAAATATGCCGTACCCGCAAACAGGGAGCGCAAAGCCTTTACAATGTAAAGGTTAACAACACGTAAGCTCTATGAGATTGCACATCTTTTACTTTTGACTTGAATCTTCCTTCAAAGCTTTTAAAATTCCACGATCCGTTTTTGTTGAATGTAAATCTAAAAATTTTACTTTATAAAAATATCCTTTTTATAACACACAAGCATGGACTACCTCAACTCATATTGACGGTTCAACTGAGCCCCCATGGTTAAGGTTCAATGAATAGTAGAAATGCTCATGAGGTGCCAAATAGAAAAGTAACCATAATGCTGTCCATAGAGGAGAGGTGCTGAAGGTTGCGCTGAATCAGTCTCTTGGTTATAGTTAAAAGAAATCCGTCAGCAGTTTTGAGGTCTCAATAGTGTTGACAGATTCCCTTTAATCCCTCATTGACCAGGCCTATATTGGCTTTAAGGACCAAGCATTCTTTTTCTTTTTTTTTTATCAGCGCATTCCTAGAGCCATTACTTTTTGTCGACATAACTGTATGAGGGCTTGTTTTTTTGTGAAATGAGTTCTATTTTCAATAGGACCATTTTAGGGTATATATAATTTATTAATTAACTTTTTTTGAAAAGGGAATGATAAAACAACAGCAATTCCGCCATTATTTTTTGCATTCTAAATGCGCGCCATTCACCATGCGGCGTGAATAATATTCTAACTTTAATCTATGAGTCCATACGATTATGGCAATACCCAATGTGTATAGTTTTTTTTTAGGAGTTACTACTTTTTCACAAAAAAACCTTTATAATTTGGTTTTGTCTCGCCGCATTTCAGGAGTCATAATTTTGTCATTTGTTTGTCGATGTTGACATATGTGGGCTTGTTTTTTGCTGGAATAGATATCGGTTTTATTACTAAAAATTTGGGGTACATGGGACTTATTAAATAATTTTTATTATTTTATTTTTTTTGGGTGGGGATGAGAAAAAATCAAGAGCTGTGTTTTTTTTTGTGGGGTTATTTTTGTACAGCATTCACCATGCACTTAAATAACATGTCAACTTTATTGTTTGGCTCTGGGCTTTTTCACACTTTTACAAAATAAAAAAAAATTTATGCCATTTTTTTTAATGTGAACCTTTTTTTTTACTTTGTTATTTCAATGAATACATATTAGTCCATTTGATTGCTTTTATCATGCTTTGGTATACTTCGTATACCAAAGCAGGAAAGCGTTTGTGGGTCGTCGATGGGTGACATAGCCGCCTCTCTCTGTCAAACCACTTGAATGCCGCGGTCACTATTGACCGTGAAATTTAAGGGGTTAAACTGAGATATCTCCGAACATGGCCGTTGCAGCAGAAGCCCTCTGTCAGTCCTGCTGATGCCCAGGTGCGGCAATCTTGCGTTAAGGGTTAAACAGAGAGGGTCATAGGCTGCGGACCACCTACTATTAGCTAAACTTTTAACCTGTCCTCGAAGTACACTTCAAAAGCACTTGCCAGGGGACAGTCCCCTTAAAACTAGGTGATCAATTAGATGAAGTACAATATTTTTCAGTGTGAATGGGGACGTGTTGGCAGCTAGAAATGCCACAAATGTCTGATTGGTGGGGAACTGACCGATGACATCCCCACAATCCTTACAATGGGGGGTGTCGAGTTCAGCAGAAAAGTAGAAAAGTGTCTGTTCATGCACGGTCATACTCCATTATTGTAAGGCTGTGTTCACATCAGCGTTGCCCTTCCGTTGAGGGGTTCCGTCTGAGGTTTCCGTTGGGTTAACCCCTCAACGGAAAGGCAAACTGAAACCTTAGCTTCCGTTTCCCTCACCATTGATCACACTGGTGACGGAAACATTGCTAAAGGTTTCCGTTTGTCACCATTGTGATAGGGTTCCGTTGTTTTGACAAACCACCGACGAAACCCCTCAACGGAAGGGCAACGCTGATGTGGACAGGCCATAAGAAAATATGGAAACAATGCAGTGAATATAACCTGTGACATATCCAACTAACAAAATTACATTTGAGATAAAGTCTTAGACACGAGATAATAGCAAAAATGATATATTGCTTTTTTGCCCTGACTAATGAAAGAAAGAGAAGCACATAAATTCTTCTGCACATATTCATATACATTTGCTCTTACTTGCAGATTTTGTAGCACAAATACAGGTTTATATTCCTTCCATTCCACAATAAACTTTGCTGTCAGGATGTGTTCAAATGTATCACACTCACAACCAAATATTATTTATCGGGGGTATAACAACAAGATCGATCTAATTCTCATGATCCTCCTGATTATCTGTATAAACAAACACTCCCTCTGCTGGATAACCGAAGATCTAACAAAGGGAGATTTAAAAAAAAAACAACAAAAAAAAAACCATTCAAACAAGTCAAAAAGCTCTAGAAAAAGCTCCAGAAGAAATGGGAGAAGAGAACTTGAGATATCCACATTATAGGACCACAAGTAAGATATGGTGGGTTTGGGTTGTTAAATCACTCAAGCAACTATTTAACATTTTTGCATTAAATTGCATTTAAACTAGATATGACCATACATATTTGTTACAGATATGTCCTTTACAAAACCTAGATTTTGGAGGTAGTAGTACAATAAACATGGTCTCTTAGCAGATACTGGAATTACACTAAATGCTGTTGACATCCATTGTAAAACATTTTACAAGAAATGCAAAAATACTCTAGGACATGCTGAAATTATGTTGACATCTATTTTTTTTGAACCACAGAACTTGAGGACAAATGAAGTTCTTTAATTAAGAACATTTATCTTGGGGACAAGAACATCAGGTTTTGAAGGAAGAAGAGCCTACTAATATGGGGACAGATGGTATCGGGACCCACGGGGTTTCATGAGTGACCCACTGAAAACAAAAATTATGTCACAGATTTACGAAGGTTTCAGAGAATGGCACTGAAGTGTAGCCAAGAACAGTTTTGTATTCTAATTTTAGATGAGCTTCATTACCCATATAATGCAAAACAGCCCTTCTTGCTGGGAAAGAAAACCACAAACACAATATTTTTCAACATATTAAAACAATTTTACAGTTGGATATTTACATTTTATAAACATTTTAAGCGATTTGAAACATCCAACTTTTTCTTCGATATTTGAGAAACTTTGAACTATTGGAAACAGAAGGTTAAATAAAATGCCTGCTTGATATATGTACATATATTATACTTTAAAACGGCAGTGTTTAAAGATCTTATTTTTTTAAGCTACTATTTGTATTTTTTTTGTATACTGATGAATGACTAGCAAAGTTAGAAGATGAACACCGTTATAAAGCTTCCAAAATAATTTCGTTGATCTTCATTTGCGTAAGAATTTTACTATGTGGTTTGTAATTTTTAGGCTACGCAACAGATTTTTTCTAATTCTAACAGCGATATTACTTCAGCAACAATGAAGGTTTGCAGTACAGGAATGATGGGAGAGAAGATCCTATATTTTATGTTGTGCTAGCTTTAGATCCTGGGATGTCTCACACTATGGTCTGATGCATTATATTTTATGATAAAAATAATCAAAAGCACTATACAACTTTCTGGGCAAGGTACAATTTTCAGTATGATGTAAAGACTAGGTAAAGAATGTATGAAAATATTTAGGTGACCTTCAGTTGTCGATGGGGAGGCAGTTTTGACAGAAGTGATCAAAGCTTTTCTGCTTATTTTAATGATATACTGGTTAAGGAGACAAATTAAAGATAAATTGAGCAATACGTTCAATTTTGGAAGAAACTTCGACCTCTACTGCAGTCCAGGCCGCAACAGAACCATGTTCTCATGTTGTGGCTGGTGAGGGCCCAGTAGTTAAATCGGTAAGAAGCCCTGGTTTGGGTAAATCTGTAGCTTACAGTGTCTCTATTTGTCATAAAGAATCACTTCACTAGCGTTGAATCAAGAAACCAATCAATGGTAATGTATCTGGTTTTTTTCTCTTATATGTGCAAGATTTTCCTTCTTTTCCTCCCATATTTCCCTTCCTCCATGTGTATAATGCTACAGTACTTTTCACGTCAACATGTCATCTTCTATTGCTCATTTATTAGTAATACATTAAATTTGCAGTACTGTGAAAAAGTTTTTGTCAGTTGTCGAAAAATTCTGTTCGTTTTTTTTTGTCAATTAAGAGAAATCTAAATCAAAACAATATTTGGTGTGACCACTCTTTGCCTTCAAAACAGCATCAATTCTTCTAGGTACACTTGCACAGTCATGGATTTTGTAGGATTATAGCCAGCTGTATGACAATGATCATAATTATCATTTTCATATGTAGTTTGACACACAGTCATTAACTGCAACAAAAACAGCTGTGTAGGAGGCTCAAAACTGGGTGAGGAACAGCCAAACTCTGCTACAAATGGTGAGGCTGTGGAAGACAGTTTCATGTCACATGTCCACCATGGCAAGACTGAGCACAACAACAAGACACAAGGTAGTTATACTGCATCAGCAAGGTCTGTCCCAGGTAAAGATTTCAAAGCAGATTGGGGTTTCAAGATGTGTTGTTCAAGCCCTTTTGAAAAAGAACAAATAAAGGGGCAACAGTTAGGACCGTAGACGCATTGGTTGGCCAAGGAAACATAGTGCAGAAGATCAAAGACACATCATGCTTACTTCCCTTCAAAGTAAACAAGTGAACAGTCAGTTTTTGAAGTTGATGTGTTAGAAAAAGGAAAAATGGGCAAGCTTAAGGATCTGAGCGACTTTGACAAGAGACAAAATCTGATGGCTAGAGGACTGGGTCAGAGAATCTCCAAAACGGGAGGTCTTGTGGGGTGTTCCCGATATGCAGTGGTTAGAACCTACCAAAAGTGGTCCGAAGAAGTACAACTAATGAATCGGTGACTGAGTCATGGGTCATTAAGGCAGGTGGGGAGCAAAGGCTAGCCTGTCTGGTCCGATGCCAGCTACACTGGAATTGATAGAAAGGTGTCAAAACACACAGTGCATTGCAGTTTGCTGCATCACAGGGGTTTTACGAGTTAACACTTTTATGTGTCAGTGCTTTTAACCTCTGAATGTGGCACAGTAGAGATGAGTTGGCACCACTTGTCAGACTTTTTTGTAGGCAGCAGGTACGTAGAGCAAAAATAGGAGAGGAGTTTGTCAGCAAAAGTTTTGAGTGGTACTCAGCAAGAAAACATTTAAATAGTCTAAAATTGACATGTAATGAGACAGATGACCCATTTGGCTCATATTCTTTCTTTTATTTGTGGCATCTAGCAAAAATAAAAGCGTACAAGGGAGGACATAGCAGATTGCAGAATACAGCCCGTTTAGCTGTATTCCGAGTTATTTTTTAATAACTCGGGAAAACTCCTTTGAGGGCTGCGTAGCCGCAGACTGGTCAGAGTGCCTATGTGGACCCCTTTCTACCACTGAAAGCAGCATCAATGGGCACGTGGGCATCATGGACCAATGGGAGGAACACCTAGTCTGGTAAATAACGTTTTCTCTTACATCATGTGGCTGACAGGGGTGCCTGTGTGTTGCTTACCTGGGGAAAAGTTAGCACCAGGATGCACAGGCCTCCAAATTCCCCAAATCTCAATCTAATCGAGCATCTGTGGGATGTACTGGAAAAACATGTGTGATCCATGGAGGCCCTACCTCGCAACTTACAGGACTTAAAGAATCTGCTGCTAACAATTAAGTGCCAGATACCACAGGACACCTTCAGAGGTGTTTTGGAGTCCTTGCCTTGACAGGTTAGAGCTGTTTTGGTGGGGGATCTACAAAATTTTAGGCAGGTGGGTTTAACATTATAGCTGATCAGTGTAGTAAAAGTCTGGAAAGTCATGCAGATATTTTTGCATTATGGGTCACAACAAATTTAAATAGTCAACTCTCAATTGTGGGCAAGTAAAAAATAAAAACGGTACTATTTGAGCTCAGTCCTGGAAGTCTCCCATCTCTCCCTTTTTTGCAGATATTTTAAGAGAGCGAAAGTCATTATTGCCATGAAACCGCTCTGTTCTCTTTGGTAACCTCCACTATTCATGCATCTAGACTGGAATAAATTCTAGACATTGCTAAATTTCAGTGTATATGTGATTGAGAATTTCAGACTAACACTGTACAGTTCTTTTTCTTTATGTTTTTGTCTTTTCTGCACCCAGGCCTTTGGATGTTTTTGCAGCCTTGGGTTTATTTTCTGTATGTACTCTTTTAAAAATTATAAAAATGAAAGTTTATAAAAAAAAAAAAAAAATAGTACTATTTGCTCATTGTGATAATACTGCCACATTCTACAAGTGTAATACAAAGTTGCCAGCTTCATGGATAACAGCTCTGATCTCAGAACAGGGACTATCTAGCTATCCTCTCATTCTACTAATGCCACCCATCTTTGTCAGTTCCTAAACTGGCTGCCCATCAAACAAAGAATCTAATTCAAAACCCTAACTTTAACCTACAAATCCCTATCCAATTCTGCTACGGCTACATTTCTACCCTAATTCACAGATACAACCCCACATACAACCTCAGCTTAGCTGATAACCACATCCCTACTACTCTAACCACCTACTCATACATACAAGACATCTTTCATGCATACCCTGTCTACTGAAACTTCCCCTCTTATTTCACCCGACATTCTCCAACCCTCCAAATGCTACACTAAAAACTTGCCTCTTCCGACAAGTGAATAACCTGCGCTAAATAGTCCCCGAGCATCACCTCCACCTGACATATCAAGAGATGCTTGCTCTTCCTTGACCTCTTGTATCTATTCCCCATTCCTTATAGATTGTAAATCTGTATAGGCATGGCGCCCACCTGTATGTTGTACAGACGGTAGTCCATGTCTATACCACACTATCTTTAGTAATTGTTACCATGTGTAACCCCAATAAAATGCTATGTAAAGCGCTACGAAGGATGATGCCACTATCTAAATAAATAATAATATAAAATAATAAAAATAGTCACTACTATTTACTTCCTAGAAACATTTACATACATACAAAAGTAGCAAACTACGGTACTTAGCAGTTCTTTGGAACATTTTCACTTTTACAAGCTTAGTACTTTTAGGTTTGGTGCTGATCCTGAGTTTAATAGTCAGCGTCATGGTATAAAAATGACTAATAGGTTTATGCGGACAAACATGCAAAAATAATTAAGGATGTAAATTCATTCTCCAGCACACCTTGTACAAAACCAGATTTGAGCGTGGACACAGAAGGTACAGGATTAAGACAATGAAGCAAGTAACTAAAGGACAGATGTGTGTAGGTGGGAAGAGTGTTCGCACATATCACGGGAACTAGCCCAAAAAACCTTGGAACATGATAGCAGGGTTCATGTATCACAGTGAAGACACAGGCTGAATTTGGGAGTCACAATGAATGTATTACAGCTCCATTCTGTAAAACAAAATGATAAGTTCTTAAAACAAGTGTAGAAAGTATCCGATCTGCTTATATTTAAATAGACACGGTTTGTTTGTGGCCATCACTACAGCTATTATATCTTTAGACGTGTCTGCAATTCCAAGATTTGCTTCTGTTTACAACAATGTTTGCTTTTCAGAAATATAAAGTAGGACACGCTTGAAAACGAGATGTACATCTTAATGTTGCTTCCCTTAAGGAGCATATTAAAATGTATATATATATATATATGATCAGCTGGAATACCAGTTGAATTCAACGTGAATACAGGAGATGGCTCTAAATGATATGTGTATGTTGGTGCTGGTAAGATCATCTCTGCGCTGCTCGCCCTCTGCTAAATTAATCCAATTATTCAAATGCCACTGACAGCTGTCAGCAGACGCCTCTCTGGGTTGGACCAAACTGTTAAAAATGAAAACTGTTTTTATTTCGTTTAGTTTCTCTGCCTTTTTAATGTAAAACCCGCAGCCTGGACAAAAAGTTGTGGGAGTTGATGGCGGGGCAGTACCTCTCCGCTGCTGCTGTCGGACATGCATAATTTACTTTGGAAATTTGAGACTGTCTTAAAATATCTCTAAAATATACATGTAACATATGCTAATTGAGCAGCAGTGTCTTGTAAGCTTGAGTCACTAGGTAATGTGCAAATGTTGCCAAGTGCAATGCGCTGTGTGTAATGGGATTATATATGAAAAGGAAGTGGTGCTGCCCCCGGCTTCCAGTCCTGAGCTCTGGCCAAACTGACAGGCCTAAATCCCAGCTACATTTAACATGGGCTTCCCGTGGTGAAGACAGGCTGTTCTTAGAGTCTTAATTACATCCCAGCTGACCTGCAGGCCCTGCCAAAAGCAAGCAATCTGGTCTGTAGACAAACTGGAAAAAAGGAGGTTTTGTGTTAAGATGGAATCATGGGACAAGTAAAGGAGAGGTGAGATTAAATGATCTAGTGAGAGTTTTTAGAATCCTTGTGTTGCTGAAGGGGTCTGGAGAATATTGTGCACAATAGCCGGGAGGGAAACGAAAAAAAAAAAGGCGAGACTGGGGCCAGAGCAAAATGATTCAGACTCAATAAGCAAACAAACAAATAGTTTACGGTAGGGATAGAGAAAGTACGTAAACAGGCGGGTTAAGGAGCAGCAAAGGGACCGGCAGAACAAAAACAGGGGATCAGGGCGAAGCATGAGGTTGAGCTTTTCATGCTGAACCTTCAAATTGAACAGTTTTGGAAGTAAACTATACATCAGAGTTGGAATATATGACTTTCTTTATAATGTATATTAACAAATACTACTGTATATAAACCATATGCAATATCTTCTGCATAAGTCACATTGATTTTTTTTTTTACTAATACATGTATAATAAAGAGCTGGAGTCAGTGGTCCTTAGTAAATCGGCCCCATAGTTCATTTGGAAATATTGCTCTGGACAGGAACTATAATGCGTAGTATTTCCAAATAAACTATATGTTTAAAATTGACTAAGACTGTCGTTTCATACGCCAGTCTTAGCTTTTTGCTCCGCTGGAGTAAGGTGCAACATTTATTAAGAGGCTCGCGCCCTTTTAATAAATCTGTTGCCGCTTTTCACTGGCCGTGCGCCACTACTGTGGCATAGCGACTGCGGTCGTGCGCCAACCATCCCCCCATCGGACGTAAAACTATAAAAATTCTCTGGGTCTCCTCAGCTTATTCAAGGTACTAACATCGAGCAGGGTCAGGGTCAGGGTCTTAAATGCAAAGCGACGTCCTGCGTCACATAAGACATCCTGACGCTGCCCAGTGTCAGTGTGTTATATGAGCCGCAACATGCTGAGGGGACCCAGAAGGGAAAAGCGAAGATGAGTGGTGAGCATTCATACTTTGCTACACCCCACAGAGTAAAATTTCTGCTGGCGTAAATTACAATAAATGTGTCACACATGCCCTCTTTTGGTAAGCCACACCCCCTTTTCACAAACGTGTCGAGGGTGGTATAAGAAGACCCTTTTGCTATTTTTCTACGTCAGAAAAGAGGCGCAGGAAGGTTGATAAATCCCCCCTATGTTTAAAACATACTAAGGACCACGGACCCAATTCTGCATGTATTTTTCATTATATTATCCAAAAATGGACACACTGCTATTACAGATCCGGTAAAACCTTTAACGGTATCATGCCGAGCTTGCACAATTAACCAAGGTGAGCATTTTGAGTACAGACTTCTTTTGAGCACACATCTTGCGTGTAGAGTAACACAATATTGAGTGTCATGTCCTAATTCAATGGGAGGTAAAACCCGCAACAAAAGAGCTGTGTTGTGACTTTTGTGGCCGAAAATGAGAAAAAAAACAAAAAAAAAACCTGTTTTTGAGTTTAAAAAAAAAAAAGTTATATTCACCCCTGGCCGTTGTCCTACTGCCTCGATCTGAGCACAGCCCCGCCTCCTGGGATGAGGTTTCATCCCATGTGACTGCTGCAGCCAATCAAAGGCTACAGCGGTCACATGGACTACAGCATCATCCCTCAAGACCAAAAGGCATTCAGAAGAGGGACACGTCGCCATGACAACGCGTGGCTGGTAAGTATAAGCTTTTTTAAAATTTATTCCTGCAGTATTTCTGCAGACGACATTCCGCCCGAAAAACAGCACCCCAACTTGGTGCGGTTTTTCGGGCGGGATTGCCTGCGGCTTCCGAGACGTATATGCTGTGTACTTTTAAGCAGCGTAATTGTCCTGTGTGATCATACCCTAAGGGAGCAGTCACACGTGGCAGATTTTGTTGCAGAAATTTCTGTGACTGAAAATCTGTGAAATTCATCTGAATGGAACTTGCAAAAATCCATGCAGCTGCTGCAGAAACAACCACATTCACATGAATGGAACAGATTTTCAAATCGAAGAAATTTCTGCAAAAATATCTGCCGCCTGTGACTGCACCCTAATGATAATCCCACAATTAATAGGATTCTAACTATCTACCTATAGTATATGGATCTGTATAACTAAAAAAAAAAAATGTAATAAAACAAAAACTTCATGTGAACTGACAAAAATTATTTTGTAGTTTTGTGTGCTAGTTAATATAAAACATACCATATTTTAAAAACAAAAAGGTGTACGTGCTGAAGAAAGGCTCCGCAAAAGATAGTACAGGTCTTATTTTTTGCTTTTTACGGCCGGGCTCCCATACTTTATATGGGAGCACGGCCCGCAAATGCAGGTGGCTGTCCGCGGCCATCGTTTGCAAGGGGCCTTACCGGTCATTGTAATCCTACCTGTGATCATAATGAGATGACTGCTGAGAAGTGATCTCTGCAGAACAGGAAGTGTCAGCATTCTGTGAGGCTCAGTGGCCAGTGTGAAAATTACAAGATTTTAGGATTATTTTTTAATATTGAAAAGTACAGATGATTTGAAAACAAAAATATAAAGAACTTTATTCCAACAATAGGACGCTTTTTGATGACACATTCCCTTTAATGAGGACCTGGCAGGTCCCCAAAATTATTCCTGCCTTCCCCCTGATTGCAGGGCCTTTTTTCCCCCCCTTAAATGTAGAGAGTTAAAAAACATGGCTCTGCAATCAGAGGAGGGCAGGAATAAAGGCATGGCGTTGATTTAGCTTTTTTTGGGGACCTAACAGGTCCTCTTTAACAATTTTTTTTTAACATTCTGATAAATATGTCTGCCACATGGTCACTACTTTATTTCCAATAGCACAAACCTCCAGAAGCATCTACATACAAACAAGTTGTACATTTTAAAGAAAAAATTAACAATTTTACACTTTAAGTTTTGATAACTGATGCAACTGTGTAATATACTTAGTGTTTCAATTCATTACAGTTTTCAAAATCTAGGCTTGCTTTCAGTGAATGAAAACATTATTTATATTTAGAGGCAAAAAAAAAATCCTCATCCTGTGCTACTTATAAAGGTGTTCTAAGCTCTCTTCTAATGAGCCCAGTAGGTGTATAACCAGCACATTAGCAGGTCAGGTTTTCTGTCTGTATATATCACACATGCCAACTACAAGTGGGTATAACAAAGACCAACCCTTTAAAACTTGGTCAGCAGCACACTGGCCTTTTTAGATTGTGCTTGAAAATGTTGACAAATCTGTCGGGGAAAATAAATAAAACAGAAATCTTGATGTGGAACATTAAAAGCAAATTACAGAACAGAGAGCCCACAATTTCATCACAATTTGTAGCTTTGGAGGGTAACAAGAGTCTATTTTCTAGCCTTCAGCAACAATTTAGAAAGCCAGTAATTCCTTCAAAGAGGACATCTACCATGTAGAAAAGAGTTGTTATGCAGGAAATAAATCACATTACAGAAATAGAATGTTGTCCAAACAATGTGATTTATTACGCTCCGTTTTTATTGAGTTTGAAGAACTCCTTCCAACTATGAAACAAAAGAGACAATGATGTGAAATAGATTCCTACCTTGTATCCAGCCTCGTCTCTCTGCTCAATAAATAAATGGATATGCAAAGCATTATATTTTCTAAAGTGTAAGAAAGGCTTATTCCTCTTCCACAAGTATATTACTTTATATTTTAATAACTCTTCTTCAAAAAAGAAACTATTTGTCATCTTTCTTGACCTATTTGTTATGGGATCTTGTACCATCTATAAGATAGCAGACATATTGAAACCACACCGGCCAACTATCCGGCCATTACGGAGTAAGGTCATCCTGTAAATGTAGGTAGCGGTCAATAAAAAGTCACAAACAAAAAAAGTTCGGAATAAATGGGAGCGTTGGAAACAGCTAGTCAGGACAGAGCATAAATGTAAAAAAAAAAAAAAAGTTGCCGTAGCAGAACCCCTTTAAGGCTATAATGGGCTTGGGCCTTAAAGGAGTATTCCAGTTTCACCAAATAAAGATTATTCAATGGATATGTTTTTACCTGGTCATGTGTTAATCACAAAGGCTAATGAGCAGTGCTCCTGCGTGTCCATCACGTGACCAGGAAATATCTTTATCCACTAGATGGAAAAAATGAAGGTTGCTATTGAATGACTGCAAACAGAGATCTTGTAAACTGTGGGGAATAGATACTGAAGGTATATTAGAAAATTTCATAACTTGTAATGACACAAAGAATAACCTTGATTCACTGAAAACGGAATACCCCTTTAAGGCAGGGCTGGACAAATTCCAGGATAGGACAGGTAGCCAATATGTCAAGGTCAGGCCTTGGGACAGGAGCGTAGACGCACTATGTCACTATTAGGCTAAAACAGAGGGTCAGAGTCTAGGGGATTCTGCAATTTTCATCTAAAACTATGCACTTAGTGCATGGAATCTCCAGGTCACATCCTCTTAGTAGTCTCCAAAAGCAACCACCGATGGCCTGCAGATGGTATTTCCGAAGCAATGTATCGGAGTGAATAAACCGAAGCCTGGTCGTACACATCCGGGTAAGGCCCGGCAGAGTTCATGCAACGCGATAAGACAGATACAGGTCACGGCAGGCAGCGATCCACGGGTAACTGTAGGGAACCGTCCGGATCAAATCCGCAGCAGTAAAACAACAAACACCTTAAGCGCATAGCCGTATGAGAGCTTATTTTTTTGCAGGACGAGTTGTCGTTTTTAATGTCACTATTTAAAGTACTATAAAGTGCACTGAGAAAACTTTGGTGTGTTTTGTCATTACGGCGCTCACCATGCGGTAAAAATGACATGTTAACTTTATTCTGCGAGTCAATACAATTATGGCGATACCAAATTTATATAGTTATTTTTACTGCTTTTACAAAGAAAAAGCAATTTGTTAAAAAAATTTATGTCGCCATATTCTGAAACCCGTAACTTGTTTATTTTTCCGTCGATGGAACGGTGTGAGGGATTTTTTTTTTTGCAAGTCGAGCTGTAGTTTTTATTGGTACAATTTTGGGGTATATACAACTTTTCAATTTCCTGTTATTATATTTTTTCGGGGGAAGCGAGGTGACCAAAAAAACAGCAATTCTCGAAATTGTGATTTTTCTTTTCCTACGGCATTCATTAGGCAGGTTAAATAACGTGATATTTTAATAGTTCTGACTTTTACAGATGCGGCAATACCAATTATGTTTACTTTTTTATTTTTTACTTTGAGCAATGAATGAGAATACAGTATTTTTACGTTCAATATTTTTGTGCTTTCTAAAGTTTTTTTTACTTTGAATAGAATTGTTTGCTGGTACAATACACTGCAATACTTATTATTGCCCTCTGGGAGGGCTTAATAGAGGCAGAAAGATGGCAGACCGTGAGACTTCATTAGGCCCCCAGACTGCCATAACAACTATTGGTACCCTGCGATTGCACCCCCCATGGTTCAAATGGCTTAGATGCTGCCGTAATATTGACTGCAGTAGCTAAGTGGTTAAACGGTCGGATTCAGAGTTATCGCCAATCCCGGTCATTCCAGTATGGTGTCAGGTGTTTGTTTCAGCCGACACCCACTTAGTATCGATCAGGCTCGGCCCATGAGCCTGCTTAATACTCCCACTTGGCGGCTGTGACGTACAGTTACGTCACATGTCGCCAATGGGTTTACAGGATCAAAAAAAAACTATTTATTCAGGCAAGGTGTGGCAGTTTTGAACAGGTTTTAAAAAAAATCAGAAGTGATCAGCCAAAGGGTAAGCACTGACCAGTGGACATAAGCTTGTCCCTTTAAGATATAGCAGGGAGCTAAACGTTCCTAGGGAGCTTACTGCATAAGCTCCAAAGCGCCCCCTATTGGTGGTAGGATTGTATTATTTACCTCTAAGGCGAAGCAGGGGATTTGCAGAAAAACAAAGCTCCAACTGCTTTAAATATATATTAAGAAATGAATCATCATAGAATTTTGGAATGATGGTCTAGGGTGGACTAAACGGCTTTAATGCACAAGGAGTGAGTACATGCACCATTTTTAATGATTAAATTAGGACATTTCCCATCACAGACACCTTCTATACACGAGCTCCAGAATGTAGAAATGTGGAGGGAATAATAAAGCAGCATTTTGCTGATTTAATATCAAGCTGTCAGGTTCTGTTTTTTAAGAGTCACTTTGAAATCAACATTTCTTTGCACATTCCATCCTGCCAGATTGTTTCTTTTATGAAAGCCTAAACCTGTAAGGAACTGAATTAGTAGAATCGCTAATGATAATTCACTATTAAATTGACATATTTGTGGCTTAATAACCATCCTCTAATGTAGTTATTTTTTCCCTGACAGCGGTTTGCAAAATAATAATAATAAAACTTTGTTAAATGAAGTCAGGATCCTCCCAGTGCCAATAAATCAACATGAAAGGTTGGAAACCAGTTGTGGTATTCTGCAATTTATTAGATGTAATAATAACAGGGCAGGTAATTAGGGCAGGGCGAAAGTTCAGAAGCCACGCAGTTAGTTAAAAAAAAACCTCACGGTATGTGTCAGAGATTTTATTCACATTAAGTTTGATACATGAAACACAATGCCACTGTGCTCAATGTTCCCGGAACAATATACATCAATCCAAAGCAAACACTTATTAAATGAGCAGATTTCTGCACATCCATTCTCATAATCCTGTGATTGTCTTAAAAAGATACAATAGAAAATAAATTATTATAGCTCAAAATATCAAGAGTAGCAGCAGATAGTATTTGCCTATGGCCTCCTTCACCCAAAAATACTCTAAGGGCTCATTCAGACGAGCGTGTTCCTTATCCGTGTGCTGGTCGTTGAAATAACGGACAGCACATAAACCCATGCAAATCAATGGGGCTATTCAGACATGTGTGAGTTTTCACGCAGCGTGTGTCCGTTGCGTGAGACTCACTGCATTATTGGTCTGCACTATTGGACTGTTTTTGCGGACCATGTCGTCCATTGAAGTTTATGGGTGCGTGAAAAACACGGACAGCACACGGACGATATCTGTGTTTCACGCATCAGTTGCTAAAGAGATGCAGAGAAGGAAAAAAAAGTGCTTGCCGAGAATAATCACAGATGTGAAAAACGGATGCCACACGCAAAGCACACAGATGCCTCACAGAACGCACACTGATGCCTCATGACATGCAGGAAATATGGTCTGTTTTTTTTAATTCGAACACGCTCGTGTGAATGTAGCCTAAGGGTATGTTCCATAAAAGTATGAAGCCTATCCGAAAATGAACCAAATTGTGGTGCAGATTTTCATCCGGAATCGCCGCTGATGAAAACGTAGTTAAAAAAACAAACAAAAAAACCCAACCCTTTACAGGCGTTGCCAAAGCGACACGTCCCTCTGTTCTCCGCGTAGTCCGGCCTTCTGTGATGACTCTGAAGCCCATGTGACTGCAACAGCCTGTGGTTGGCTGCAGCAGTCACACGGGATGAAATGTCATCCCAGGAAGCCGGGCTTCAGCTGGGGAAACAAGGAGCAGTCGTTGTGACAACGCCAGGGGTGTAAGTATAGACTTTTTTATTAAATTGAAAAAAAAAAATGTTGTTTTTTTTTCAGAATTGTGATTTTTGCGGCAGAATTTTCCACCGCAAAAATCGCAGAACAAATCCACAACATGTCAATTTATGCTGCGGATTAAATAACGCACCGCAGGTCAGTTTGTGACCGTTTTCTCAGCTGAGTTTTTCTGCAGCGTGTGGATGAGATTAGTTCAAAATCATTCAGTCTGCTGCTAGTGTAATACGCTGCGGATTTCACCGCACAGAATTTTGTTGCGGGAATTCCGCAGCGTTTACACTATGTGGGAACCCAGCCTAAAAACTCTTCCAAAAACTGAGGTCAATGGGTAGAGAACACCCTAAAAACTGCAACTCCTATAATGGGCCAAAAAAGCTAGAAACAAAAATTTAACTTAGAAACCCAAAATATTGCAAAAAAGAAAAAAAGCTACAAAACAATACGGAAAGCTGACTTGAACCTGTTTGGACAAATCCTTCTCAGTTTGAAGTACCCCCATAATAAAAGCTGATCCGTGGTCCTGCTGCTGGAGCCCTCAGCCCATCAGTTATCTGTCATTGGGCATCTACAGGAGATAGAAAGCATTGGAGGGTGCCCATTGATATCATAGACTACAGTCCTCCAGTGCTGAGAGCCTGTGGTTCATAGGCTAGTCCCTTTTCGGAGCAGATAGGGCTTGGTGATGCTCAGTTGTATGCTTGTAACAAATAGCAATTATGTTGTGAGAAAAAATTCCACCCGAGTTAAATTGTATGGTTACAAAATAGGTGTTTAAGATATTTTGTAAGAGTCGTGTTGCAAGAGTATATTAGAGAATGATAGGTACTGCAATTACTATATACATTTGCCTTCAAACCATAGGTTAACTTTCCCATCTCAAACATTCATAGTATAGTCAAAGGATATGCCCTAGATGTCTGATAGGCTGGGTTGCCATCATGTGACGGATCCGTTTTTTCACTGTTCTGCTCCTATGAATGCAGATGTGAACAGAGCCTAAGACAGCCCCGTTGAAAAATGGATGTAATACGGATGAAATACTGATGATATACAGATGCAATACGGACCATATATGGATGCAACCGTATTTGAATCACTCTCAATAGATGTTTTCCATCCACAATACGGATGAGAGTACCGTAGTGCATGCTGCGTTTTCAAAAGACTTGCATATTTTATACAAACATGTGAATAGTCTTATTGATTTACATTACAGAAAGGAAAAAAAGGAATGGAAATACTGATAAAAAATAAGTTTGTGTAAAAGCGGCCATATGTGCGTGTACCAACTCAGGGACCTGCACCTATCTGGAGAACAGATCCAGTTCTCGGCTGTTATAGTAATTCCCATAGAAGTAGATAGAGAGAGCAGCGCACAGGTGTCATAAAAATGTCACCTGGATTCTTAAAATCGTTATGCAATAACAGGTCATAACAACCTTATTACTCCCCTATTCAGAGTTTCGGCAGAGCTGCCCTCCTTGTAAACAATACTAGAGTGGGTAGAAGTGAAGAAAAGCTGGGACATATTAACATCATCATGGGATATAATTTGGGTCCTATACACGGACGCCGCTCATAGCGATCTGCACATGCACAATTAAAGGATGGACTATATAAGTAAGTGCAATACAAGAAGTTGTACACTTTTATTGCATATATTATGTATGAATATTATTTCATACATTATATATGCAATATTAATAAATATTAACATTCCTGGTGTCTAGAGGGTCAGTAATATATTTCCTGGTCTCAAGTGGAATAAAGTGGTATTCTGAAAAGAGACATTCATGACATATCCATAGTATATGCCATAATTGTCTGATGGGTGTGGTTCTCACATACGGGACCCCATCTACGCAGAAAACGGAGGCCACGTAACCCCTGGCTGCAGAAGCTGGACTGCAAAGAGGAGAAGAAGGGGGAGAGCCAAATCCCTTTTGTGTTTATGGGCTTATATAGCAAAAATGGGTTCACAGAACCGTGACTTCCAATGGCACCCCCACCAAACAGAAATTTATGGCCAAAAATAACTTGTCAGAAAACCCTTCAAAACTCCTGGTGTCTATTAGGCTGATAATAATATTTTCTAGATGTCTAGTGCATAAATAAACAATTCCATTGCAGTCTGGAGCATTATTACTAGCATTACTTTAGTGGGTTAATTATCAGGTACCTGGTGGTCTAGTGGTCACCTAGAAGGCCAGACGTTGCAGATATTTGAGATGAAATCCGCAATAAAATTTTGCAATAAAATCTGCAGAGAAAATCTGCAGCATGCTCTGAATTCATGTGAATGAAACCCCACTCACATGTATTGTACTGTAAATAAGCAATTCTGTCACATCTGAACTCACCCTTACGCCTCATGCACATGACCGTGTGTGCCATCCGAGTCCCGTCAGTGATCCGAGGAAAAATAGGACATAGGACAAAGATAGGACATGTTCTATCTTTCCTGGGATCGGAGACTCTGACCATTTTTCACGAACTCGATTCACCTGCTAAAGTGAATCGGTCCGTGAAGACTATCAGGTGCCACTCGGATGCCTTCAAAAACGGCCCGAGTGGCACAACGGTTGTGTGCATTAGGGTATGTTCACACAGAGTCTTTTGGCTCTATTTTTGAAACCGCGTCAGAAACTGCGCTAAAAAAACGGCCGATTTTTGCCCACGGCTCTCAATGGCTGCAGCCGAAAAACGCAGTGAATAACGCCGCAAAAAATGTGGCAAAGAGTGCGGGCAGGTCAAAGTTTGCCTGCGAAAAACTCAGTGTGAACAGGGCCTTACGTGTTCATTTCTAGGCCTGTGTCAAAGCTCCTATCAGCGAGCATCGAAGCAGACCTGTGCCTATAGTGACAAAAAGGTAAAAGTCATTGGAGGTCAGATCTTTGTTTCGGCACTAGACTCTACAACAATATAGGCATTGGTGGAAGAGAAGGAGAATGTTCGGTTGTGATTTCACAGCTAGACAATCGCTGGCAATCTGCAAAGTTTTTGTCCATCTTTACAAAAGACAAACTAAAGTATGTTTTGTATCCTTTTGTTGCCATACTTCCCGTTCTAATAAAATTTACATAAACTAGGGAAAGGCACAAGGGACATGTCAATACAGAAGTGAGTGTAGGCGTTGCAGTTGATGCCTCTCACTTCCAGAGATATCTACTACACAGCAAATGGGATTCTGGTAGCCCAACATTAAAGACAATGGGGATCAACATGACAACGCAGAGGAAATTAAAACGACTTATTTTATATCTTTAATCCTTTAAACACAGAATACACCAATGTATAATAATGAATCCGTAAGCAGACAAACCGACTTGACAAGAATTCAGTTTTACTTCTAAAGGATTTTCTTTGCCACTGATCGTGTCTTCCCTTCAACGTTGAACAGATTAACGAATATTCGGGAGAAGAGAGATAATTGTTTAGTATTGTTTTTTCGTCTTTGATATCAGGTAGGAGTGAATGTCGCATTTCAATCACTGGAATGTCTACTGATTTCTGGACAAGGGCAGACATAGACAGTTTAATTATCCGGGTCTGTAGAAATGGATCTTAGGGACTGCAGGCAATGAACTAGAAATGAACGCAAAGTTGAATTTGAGACTAAGAGAAAAAAGAAGATACTTTTGATTGCAGGATTGCTCATTTAGCCTGGCGTCAGGCTGGCTGCAGGTGAGTGGGAGAAGCACTATGGCAGAAAGGTGAAGTGTAGGGAGAAATCATTTATCTTATATTGGATTCTGCACACTGTCGGTACAGATTGAATGACAGCTTTCTGCTTTGTGTCTGCAGGGGGACCAGGACATCATTGTTTTCCGATCATATTTCCCTTCTCTTTCTCCCCCTTCTTTGAAACACGCCTCACTTAACATTCTTTGCAGGCTGGGAAATCTAAACAAGTTTATCGAGGTGGTGAGGCGGGAGGGAGTAACAGGGGGAAGAGAATTAATCAGCCATTTTTCTTTCGATGTCAAGAGGTCAACTGGGAACACAATTGGTCCATTTGGATGGATCGGAGGGAGCCCCCAGCCTCCCGTCACTGGTAATTGAGTCTGTCCCTTTTTGTCAACGTTTCTGATGTTCGGATCCAATGTCCGTTATTAAGAAGAAATTCTTAATGTTATATTACACTGGAGGGTGCTATGGGAAAGGTGTGCCCATCACTCGTGGCACCAAAGAGATAATGTCTAAGCCTAGTTAACGTGTTTATACCCAAGCTGATGTGAAGAATTCCATTATTGGAGGCATTAATTAATGTCACGCCAACTAATACTTAATGTGTTACAAAAGATTGTAATGTCCTATAGATAATGATACACCATTAACAGTCTACACGCCAACCAGGATAAATAAGGCCACATGAAGGAATGAAGACATCTATATACTTAGGAAGATTGCAAAGCAGGACATGAAGGCAGACAACAAAGTGAATGGGTTAATAATCAGCTCCGTCTCTTTCTTTTGCACTGCATTGCTGCGTAGAAGTAATATATCCAGTTACGACACATTATTAGGCCAAAGAAGGGGAATGTGGCCAGTCTGATGAAAGATCAAATTCTTTTGTGTATTCAATTGTAACTGAGTAGCATGGGATGCTGAGAACAGTGGCAGTGGGAGGAGGAGGAGGGGTGTGAGAAGAACTGGCGACCCAAAGGTCAAAAAGCTTGTTAGGGTTTTAACTTAGTCAGCAGACATACTCAGCTACTGTATAGAAACACAGGCACATGGACATAGGTATGAATATTTGGAGATTTATGATTATTTTTGGGGTTTTTTCAACTCCACCTTTGTTATAATGTTAAAAGTTGAAAATGTGAACACAGTCCAATCCAAACAATCTACTAATCACTTTGAGGCCCTTGTTATTATAAGACATTAAATAACAGTCCTATATGGAGAATACACTATAGTGCCGATTCATATAGCAACTCAGCTTTTCTATAATATAAAGTACAACAAAAATAAGGGATTGTGACCCATATGTTCGCTGGCACAGACGATTATTAGTCTGGTTTTACAAGGCTGTAATACTGACGCATTTTAGGGTCCATATTACAGCCGCAAGACTCAGACCCTCGAGCCAAACTTAGATCATCATAGGGTTTTATAGTGTTTTGAGTTCAGTTCCATAGAAGTACTGGGGGTCCAAATGGCATGTCTATAATATGGGTACTAAAATGAAGCCCTATCACAGCTACATGACACCAGCCTTATAACTACTGGACTAGGCCCTCAGACAGTCATGTAGTATGTGTAAAGGATCTGCCAGACACAGCTTCTGTGTCGACGCCCGTGGGTAATCAGTCTGCACCTGCTCCTAAGTCTGAGAGAGTGACACGATCTTCTACCACTCAGGCTGGGAGGCTGAGGAGTGGGAGAGCCTATCACAGCCTGGCCAGATGGAGCTAGCTCCCGCCCTCTGTCTATTTATACCTGCATTTCCTGCTCCTCCTTTGCCTGTGATTCTTTTGTGTTTCCTGGCTCTGCTGCTCCTGCTATGATTATTGACCTTGCTTCATTTTTGACCCTGGCTTTACTGACTACGCTCCTGCTCTGCGATTTGTACCTCGTGCACTCCTGGTTTGACTCGGCTCGTTCACTACTCTTGTTGCTCACTGTGTTGCCGTGGGCAACTGCCCCATTTCCCTTAGCTTCTGTGTACCCTTGTCTGTTTGTCTGTCGTGCACTTATTGAGCGTAGGGACCGTCGCCCAGTGGTACGATGTCGCCTAGGACGGGCCGTTGCAAGTAGGCAGGGACTGAGTGGCGGGTAGATTAGGGCTCACCTGTCTGTCTCCCTACCCCGTCATTACAGTATGGCTAACTGATGACAATTGTAAGTTGGATTAAAAGGCAAGTTCGCTGTAGGGCAGATATATCGGTATATTCTTGCAACGTCAAAACGGTCAGTTAAAATGAATCTCAAAGGGTTATTTCCATCTAAGAAATGTCTGATAGATGCTGTCCTAGCTTTGGGACCTGCAACTTTGTCAAGAATTGGAGTCCGCAGAGAATGAACGGAGAGGTGGTCAGTGGTCACGCATGTGCATGGCTCTCCCAAATCACTTCTAGGAGAGTTACGGAACGCTTTCTAGACATGGCTGACCCCAGTTCTCAACATGGGTGAGGGTCTTATCTCGTGGATATGCCATAAATGACTTTAACGGGAATAATCTTTTAATATTTGCCTGCTGATGAGCTAGTCTCCCACTCCTATAAAATATGACTTATTTGGGGTCCAGTGATGCCGAGATTATTTGCTCTCTCAGTGCTACTATCATAGTCTGAACAAGTTATGTTATGAAGAAAGAAAACATTTCAGCTGATAAACTTGGGGAATTATAATTTTTTTGTTTAAATGTCCTGCGATTTGGGTAGCTGGTAAGTATGCATTATAAATGTATACGTTTTATAAAGGGTAATTATGTTTCCCTTATGTATGCTATGTAGTATAATCTGTATGAGAAGATTGCATTACTTATCTGAAATCAATACTACTGCTGCTGTTCAGGTACATCATCCTATTCAGCCGTACATATAAAGGACCCAGGTCTATTCATGTTAAAGCCCCAGAAAATATGGCTAAATATATAGAATTAGATATACTCCCCATTAGGCCTGGAAGTGAGGCACAAAAAACAAACAAATCGCCTTTCCAGAGTCCCAACCATCAGCACTTGGTTATAGTACATCTAGTTCCATGCTTGATAGTGTGCTGTATTACCTAGTTAAAGGGGCTCTCCGGCGTCAGGAAAAAAACAACTGAATTCAAAAACACATTTACGTGGAACCATGTATAGTCCCTGTATAAAAGTTTAATATTTCATTACTCAACGTTCCTTGATCAGATGGCCATGCTGCTGCCTTACTTCCTGGTGTGAGGCGGGATTTAGACTTTCACCGCGAGCTGAATAACTCAATCCCGGCATCCTCCTCTTTCATTGCCCCATCACTGTTACACTGTGCCAGGAAAACCTGCTACGCCCCTCAGAATCATAGAACAAACTCCTGCTATAACACTGCGCCTACTGCTCCTGGGCTTTCACCAATTCTACCCATCCCCTCTTTCCTGCTATACCTGTCCATCGCTCCTAGGAAGAGGTATGTGTGCAGTTCAGGGCTGCAGTCTCACCTCTTCAGCACTAAACTTCACCTCACACTCTAAAAGTGTCACCTCACAGGCAGCAAGTGTCACCTCACATCCAAGCGTCTTCATCCAGTCACTGTGTGAGGCTTCTTACTACTGGTTATAGGTGTTAGCCTCCGCTTGTAGCAGACAGCTACAAGTACCCTTGCCTCCCCCTCCCGATGCTGTCGCTCACTCTTGCCTTCTCCTCCTTTTGGTATTGGTGTGTCAGTAATCATTTGACTGCAGACGGCTAGCAATCCTACTATGTTCAAGCACCAGACCTCCTGAGGAAGCAAATGCGAAACGCGCATTGTGTCGCCTGCAGACATGCTGTGAGTCACTACTACCTGGGTGAGTGCTTAAGAATCTCTTTCTTAGGCCCCATGCACACGACCGTAAAAATTCTTCGTAATTGCGGACCGCAATTACGGTCCTATCCAGTTCTATTGGCCGCGGACACCTTTCAGTTTGGCTATGGATGGGTGTCCGTGCCGTAGAACTGTGCCGAGAATTATGGAGCATGTCCGTTTTTTCGTGTTTTACAGGCCGTG